>NC_134353.1:356270373-356451777 GCF_048569485.1 Anomaloglossus baeobatrachus
AATTACAGTTAAAAAACACACACTCGAAAAATCCTTTATTAGAAATAAAAAACAATAACAAAGTCCCTCATCACCAATTTATTAACCCCGACAAAGCCTCCATGTCCGGCGTACTCCACAGTCCTCCAGCGTCGCATCCAGCTGTGCTGCATGAAGGTGACAGGAGCTGACTTTTGAGTGATAAATGCTTCAAGGGGTCTTCCCCATGCTGTTGCCATGTCATTTGAGCACTCTTCTGAGACTTTTGTGACATTTTTAGGGTTTCTACATGCTGCGGGGGGTCATTTCAGAAAAATACTCGGGTCTCCCATAGGATAACATTGGGCTCGGTGCTCGGGCCGAGTACACGAGTATCTTGGGATGCTCGGCCCGAGCCTCGAGCACCCGAGCTTTTTGGTACTCGCTCATCACTACTAATAATGTTTTAACTCAGGAAGAGTTCAGAAGTCAATATTTTGTGGAATGACCATGATTTGTAATCACAGCTTTCATGCGTCTTGGCATGCTTTCCACCAGTCTTTCACACTGCTTTGGGTGACATTATGCCTCTCCTGGTGCAAAAATTTAAGCAGCTCTTCTTTGTTTGATGGCTTGTGACTATCCAAATTCCTCTTGATTACATTGCAGAGGTTTTCATTGGGGTTCAGGTCTGGAGAATGGGCTGGCCATGACAGGGTTTTGACGTGGTGGTCCTTCATCCACACATTGATAGACCCAGCTGTGTGGCATGGCGCATTGACCTGCTAGAAAAAAAACAGTACTCAGAGTTGGGGAACATTGCCTGAGCAGAAGGAAGCAACTGTTTTTCCAGGATAACCTTGTAGGCGGCAACACCTGGTCATCTAATGGTTAGACAGAGACCTGGAGAGGCATACAAGCCACAGTGTCTTGCACCCACTGTGAAATTTGGTGGTGGATCGATGATGAGATCATGGTGATGCTTCGGCAAGGCTGGAATTGGCCAGATTAAACTTTGGAGATGTTGGAGAGGTTTTAGATTGCCAACGTCTATGGATAATAGCCATGATGGCCGAGAGGCAATGCCTGAGTAGGCCTTTTTTTAAGAAAATTAAGGGACCCAGGTATAATGGAAAGAAGACAGATTTGAGGGGACACATAGCATTCTTCCCCCGTAACATGTTTAAGGACCTGAAAAATGTTATTCCATAAGGAACAAATAGGAGGGCACGCCTACCAAATACAGTACAAACCAAAAGTTTGGACACACTTTCTCATTCAAAGAGTTTTCTTTATTTTCATGACTCTGAAAATTGTAGATTTACATTGAAGGCATCAAAACTATGAATTAACACATGTGGAATGAAATACTTAAAAAAAAGTGTGAAACAACTGAAAATATGTCTTATATTCTAGGTTCTTCAAAGTAGCCACCTTTTGCTTTGATTACTGCTTTGCACACTCTTGGCATTCTCTTGATGAGCTTCAAGAGGTAGTCATCGGAAATGGTTATGACTTTACAGGTGTGCCCTGTCAGGTTTAATAAGTGGGATTTCTTGCCTTATAAATGGGGTTGGGACCATCAGTTGTGTTGTGCAGAAGTCTGGTGGATACACAGCTGACATTCCTACTGAATAGACTGTTAGAATTTGTATTATGGCAAGGAAAAAGCAGCTAAGTAAAGAAAAACGAGTGGCCATCATTACTTTCATTTCTTAAAGTCAGTCAGTCCAAAAAAATTGGGGAAACTTTGAAAGTGTCCCCATGTGCAGTGGCAGAAACATTCAAACGCAACAAAGAAACTGGCTCACATGAGGACCACCCCAGGAAAGGAAGACCAAAAGTCACCTCTGCTGCGGAGGATAAGTTTACCCGAGTCACCTGCCTCAGAAATCGCAGATTAACAGCAGCTCAGATTAGACACCAGGTCAATGCCACATAGAATTCTAGCAGCAGACATCTCTAGAACAACTATTAAGAGGAGACTTTGTGCAGCACGCCTTCAAGGTAAAATAGCTGCTAGGAAACCACTACTAAGGACCGGCAACAAGCAGAAGAGACTTGTTGGGGCTAAAGAACACAAAGAATGGACATTAGACCAGTGGAAATCTGTGCTTGGTCTGATGAGTCCAAATTTGAGATCTTTGGATCCAACCACCGTGTCTTCGTGCGACGCAGAAAAGGTGAACAGATGGACTCTACATGCCTGGTTCCCACCATGAAGCAAGGAGGAGAAGGTGTGATGGTGTGGGGATGCTTTGCTGGTGACACTGTTGGGGATTTATTCAAAATTGAAGGCCTACTGAACCCGCAAGCTACCACAGCATTTTGCAGCAGCATGCTATTCCATCCGGTTTGCGTTTAGTTGGACCATCATTTATTTTTCAACAGAACAATGACTCCAAACACACCTCCAGGCTGTGTAATGGCTATTTGACTAAAAAGGAGAGTGATAGGGTGCTACGCCAGATGACATGGCCTCCACAGTCACCAGACCTGAACCCAATCGAGATGGTTTGGGGTGAGCTGGACCGCAGAGTGAAGGCAAAAGGGCCAACAAGTGCTAAACATCTCTGGGAACTCCTTCAAGATTGTTGGAAGACCATTTCCAGTGACTACCTCTTGAAGCTCATTAAGACAATGCCCAGAGTGTGCAAAGCAGCAATCAAAGCAAAAGGTGGCTACTTTGAGGAACCTAGAATATAAGACATATTTTCAGTTGTTTCACACTTTTTTGTTTAGTATTTCATTCCACATGTGTTAATTCATAGTTTTGATGCCTTCAATGTGAATCTACAATTTTTATACAAGTAAAATATATCTTTGTACCGTGTTAGCCAGTAGAGATAAAAAAATTGTTTAAAAGAACAGAGAGTCCTCAGTGGTTGATACCTTTTAATGGCTAACTGAAAAGATGGTAATAATTGCAAGCTTTCGAGACTACTCAGGTCTCTTCATCAGGCATGGTATAACACAAAATCTGAAGAGTCACGTATTTATACACAACAGGACTTAGAATAGTGCAGTAAAAAGAAAAAAAAAAAAAAAAAAAAAAAAAAAAAAAAAAAGAACAAGTTATATGAAACAGAACTATCTCTATGGCAGGGGGACAAGCTGTTACAGCTTGTCCCCCTGCCATAGAGATAGTTCTGTTTCATATAACTTGTTCTTTTTTTTTTTTTTTTTTTTTTTTTTTTTTTTTTTTTTTTTTTTTCTTTTTACTGCACTATTCTAAGTCCTGTTGTGTATAAATACGTGACTCTTCAGATTTTGTGTTATACCATGCCTGATGAAGAGACCTGAGTAGTCTCGAAAGCTTGCAATTATTACCATCTTTTCAGTTAGCCATTAAAAGGTATCAACCACTGAGGACTCTCTGTTCTTTTAAACAATTTTTTTATCTACAATTTTTAGAGTCATGAAAATAAAGAAAACTCTTTGAATGAGGTGTGTCCAAACGTTTGGTCTGTACTGTATGTAACATTGTACTTTCATCTGCCTCACATCTCCAACACCGATCTGACATGGAAGGATATATCCTATGTAGATCTACTGGACAACGATACCATCTAGTGATAATTTTATAATTATTTTCCTGAATTTTACAGGCCATTGGTAGCTTATGTGCACATAAAAAAGGATTTAATCCAATCTAGATCCAAAAAGGTTAGGCCCAATTCCTTTTCCCAATTCTTTACAAACCAAAGAGATTTGGGGTCGGGTTTGGAAATTAGGTTAGAGCATATCTGCAAAATAAACTAATCTGGAATAGGATCTTGCATCAGCAAGGAATCCAGATCCGTGCAGACCGAACTGAGTATGGAGTTTGGGTGAAAGGTTGCCAAAAGGGTTCTAATATCTATAGCTTCAATCCTATCTATTGATCCAGTCTAATATGCCTCAGCTCATTTAGTGATGGTAAAGAAGGGTAACCCATGAGGGTCTGCTGCGATCTGGTTTTATGATGAAAAGGCAAGATCAAGAATTTTGTAACTACTACTGCAGGGGGAAAATCAGGATTATCAAAAATAGGTGTCTTCGGACCCCTTATTTCAGATAATTTAAATTTAGTAAGAACTCTACCTAAAATTTGCAAAAGATCTTTAGCCAAGAAGACCATAGAGCTTCTAGGAGGGTGAAGTGTTTCACGATCCAAGGTAATAATGTCAAGCTCAGGGCAGACATTGAAGATTCTACAGATCCAATGCCTTTGTTCGGCCCCATGAAACCAATCAATGATTCTTGTGAGTGTAGTCGCCGCATAATAGAGATAGAAATTTGGTAGACCTGTGCCTCCCTGTTTTTTAGTTCTAGTCAGATATTTATGGGCCAATCTTGGTTTCTTTTACCTACACCCAATTTCTTGCAAGTCTTGTTGAGTTGATTAAAAAACCCGGGAAATAGCCAGTGTCGGGAATAGATATAATAGCTTCAGTAGAATATCCATTTTAATTCTCCCAAACCAGGACAGGTGATCTTGATCGTATTTATTAAGGTCTGCTATAATACGATCTTATAATAATTTATGATTAAGCCAGTATAACTGCTTTAGGTCTGGGAAGATATTTATTCCAAGATATTTAAGAGCGGAGATTCACCATTTGAATGGAAAAGAATGTTGCAATAATTGATTTCTAACAATTGGAAGGTTGATGTTTAACATTTCTGATTTTGTTAGATTAACTTTAAAATTGCTTAGATGGCTATACATATCAAACACCTTAAGTATACAGGAGTGAGATATTTCTGATTCGGTAATAGACAACAGATCATCCGCATAAAGCGCTAATTTATGTGTGTGATCACCCAAATGAAAACCTTTTACATCAGGATTGTTCTTTAGTGCAATTGCCAAATGCTCCATTACTATTGCATATAGCAATGGAGACTAGTCCCATTTGATATACTGAAGGAGTCTGAAAACGTACCATTACAGCACACTTTAACCGAGGTGTTTTGAGGTGTGCCGCCCCTGCAGCGGATCAAACCGCTCGGATCCGAGGGTCTCCGGACCCGGGGGCTAGGGGCCACACTCAAATGAAAAAGGAAGTATTTACAGGGGGTTTGGTATAGTAAGTGATGCCACCAGGGCCGTATTTGCCACTAGGCACCCGTGGTCCCGTGCCTAGGGCGGCACGTTGCGGGGGGGCGGCACGTTCTGGCAGCAAAAAAAAAAATATATATAAAATTTTTTTTTTTTTTACATCCCCGCCCCCCGCCCCTCCCTCCGTTGCACTTCGCTGTGTTCTCGGGGGGGGGTGAGAGGGAGGAAAGGCGCACTTCTGTCTCTTTAAATACACGGAGGGCGCCAGGCATAGTGAGCTGATTAACCCCGGAAGTTCCAGCGCCTGCACTTCCGTGTCAGAGGCGCGGGCGCGCCAATCAGCTCACTACCCCGTGCTGCAACGTCCAATGCTGCAGACGACACGCCGCGGAGGAGGACGCGACTGGAGCTGGAGCCAGCCAGGAGAGGATAATGAGCAGAGCAGGGCAGCAGGCACCGGAGCAGGTATGCGTAAGGCAGAGCCTAGAATGTATGGGCACCTTACAGGTTAGTTGATGATCGTTGCGATGCCTCTTTTTGGCTGGGGATGGGCTAGGAAAAGAGAGAGGCTGGGGGGAGGCTGGGAAGAGAGAGAGGCTGAGGCTGGGGGGAGAGAGAGGCTGAGGCTGGGGGGGAGGCTGGGGGGAGAGAGAGGCTGAGGGGAGAGAGAGGCTGAGGCTGGGGGGGGAGGCTAGGGGGAGAGAGAGGGGGAGGCTGGGAGGAGAGAGCCTGAGGCTGGGGGGAGAGAGAGGCTGAAGCTGGGGGGGAGGCTGGGGGGAGAGAGAGGCTGCGGGGGAGGCTGGGGGGAGAGAGAGGCTGAGGCTGGGGGGGAGGCTAGGGGGAGAGAGAGGGGAAGGCTGGGAGGAGAGAGAGGCTGAGGCTGGGGGGAGAGAGGCTGACGCTGGGGGGGAGGCTGGGGGGAGAGAGAGGCTGACGCTGGGGGGAGAGAGAGGCTGCGGGGGAGGCTGTGGGGAGAGAGAGGCTGATGCTTGGGGAGGCTGGGGGAGAGAGAGGCTGATGCTGGAGGAGGCTGAGGGAGAGAGAGGCTGATGCTGGGGGAGGCTGGGGGAGAGAGAGGCTGATGCTGGGGGAGGCTGGGGGAGACAGAGGCTGATGCTGGGGGAGGCTGGGGGAGACAGAGGCTGATGCTGGGGGAGGCTGGGGGAGAGAGGGGCTGATGCTGGGGGAGGCTGGGGGAGAGGGGCTGATGCTGGGGGAGGCTGGGGAGAGAGAGGCTGATGCTGGGGGAGGCTGGGGAGAGAGAGGCTGATGCTGGGGGAGGCTGGGGAGAGAAAGACTGATGCTGGCGGAGGCTGGGGAGAGAGAGGCTGAGGCTGGGGGAGGCTGGGGGGAGAGAGGCTGAGGCTGGGGGAGGCTGGGGGGAGAGAGGCTGAGGCTGGGGGAGAGCGGCTGAGGCTGGGGGAGGCTGGGGGGAGAGAGGCTGAGGCTGGGGGAGAGAGAGGCTGAGGCTGGGGGAGAGAGAGGCTGAGGCTGGGGGAGAGAGAGGCTGAGGCTGGGGGAGGCTGGGGGAGAGAGAGGCTGATGCTGGGGGGGAGAGGCTCATGCTGGGGGAGGCTGGGGGAGAGAGAGGCTGATGCTGGGGGAGAGAGAGGCGGAGGCTGGGGGAGAGAGAGGCTGATGCTGGGGGAGGCTGGGGGAGAGAGAGGCTGATGCTGGGGGAGAGAGGCTGCTGCTGAAGGCGGGGGAGAGAGGCTGCTGCTGGGGGAATGGGAGAGAGGGGCCAATGCTAGAGACAGAGGACAAGGGTTGAGGGATAGTGCAATGACAATCGATGGGGGGAGTGTAAGGACTCAGAATAAGAGGGGGGGCAGCATTGGGAGCTCATTATGGAGAAGGGGCAGCATGTGTGGGCTCAGTATGGAGTGGAGCAATGTAGGGGAGTCAATATCAAGAGTGGGGTTGTGTGTGTGTGGGGGGGGGGGGTCTCAGCATAAGCGCTAGTGTGGTGGTCTTAGGCTAGGTTCGCACACTGCGTCTTTTTGACGCTGCGTTTTTCTGCATTTTTGGCCACTAAAAGCGCACCTGCGTTGAAAAAAACGCATAAAAAACGCATGCGTTTTTTCCGCAATTTGGTGCGTTTTTTGCTGCATTTTTTATCTCTGCGTTTTGCTGCGTTTTTCAAATGCATTGCATGGGGGGAAAACGCAGAAAAACGCAGGAAAGAACTGACATGTCCATTTTTTTTTTTTAACTCAAAAACGCAGGTAAAAAAAAACAGATGTGTGCGGACAGCAAAAATGAAAACTCAGACTTTGCTGGGGAAGCAAAGTCCTGCAGTGTTAAGGCCAAAAACGCACCCGAAAAACGCGCAAAAACGCCGCGAAAAACGCACTGTGCGCACATAGCCATAGTATGATGAATGGGGCAGCATGGAGGTGTCATTATGGAAAAGAGTAAGGCAGCATTAGGAGCTCATGGAGAGGGGCAGCATGCATGGGACACTGTGAGGAGGGGGCAGCATGCATGGGACATTGTGAGGAGGGGGCAGCATGCATGGGACATTGTGAGGAGGGGCAGCATGCATGTGACACTGAGGAGGGGGCAGCATGCATGGGACATTGTAAGGAGGGGGCAGCATGCATGGGACATTGTGAGGAGGGGCAGCATGCATGGGACACTGTGAGGAGGGGGAAGCATGCATGGGACCCTGTGAGGAGGGGGCAGCATGCATGTGACCCTGTGAGGAGGGGGCAGCATGCATGGGACACTGAGGAGGGGGCAGCATGCATGGGACACTGTGAGGAGGGGGAAGCATGCATGGGACCCTGTGAGGAGGGGGCAGCATGCATGTGACCCTGTGAGGAGGGGGCAGCATGCATAGGACACTGAGGAGGGGGCAGTATGCATGGGACCCTGTGAGGAGGGGGCAGTATGCATGTGACCCTGTGAGGAGGGGGCAGCATGCATGGGACCCTGTGAGGAGGGGGCAGCATGCATGGGACCCTGTGAGGAGGGGGCAGTATGCATGGGACCCTGTGAGGAGGGGGCAGTATGCATGGGACCCTGTGAGGAGGGGGCAGTATGCATGGAACCCTGTGAGGAGGGGGCAGTATGCATGGGACCCTGTGAGGAGGGGGCAGTATGCATGGGACCCTGTGAGGAGGGGGCAGTATGCATGGGACACTGAGGATGGAGCAGCATGCATGGGACACTGTGAGGAGGGGGCAGCATGCATGGGACCCTGTGAGGAGGGGCAGCATGCATGGGACACTGTGAGGAGGGGCAGCATGCATGGGACACTGTGAGGAGGGGCAGCATGCATGGGACACTGTGAGGAGGGGGCAGCATGCATGGGACACTGTGAGGAGGGGCAGCATGCATGGGACACTGTGAGGAGGGGGCAGCATGCATGGGACACTGTGAGGAGGGGGCAGCATGCATGGGACCCTGTGAGGAGGGGGCAGCATGCATGGGACACTGTGAGGAGGGGGAAGCATGCATGGGACACTGTGAGGAGGGGGCAGCATGCATGGGACACTGTGAGGAGGGGGCAGCATGCATGGGACACTGTGAGGAGGGGGCAGCATGCATGGGACATTGTGAGGAGGGGCAGCATGCATGTGACACTGAGGAGGGGGCAGCATGCATGGGACATTGTGAGGAGGGGGCAGCATGCATGGGACATTGTGAGGAGGGGGCAGCATGCATGGGACATTGTGAGGAGGGGCAGCATGCATGGGACACTGTGAGGAGGGGGCAGCATGCATGGGACACTGAGGAGGGGCAGCATGCATGGGACACTGTGAGGAGGGGCAGCATGCATGGGACACTGTGAGGAGGGGGAAGCATACATGGGACACTGAGGAGGGGGCAGCATGCATGGGACCCTGTGAGGAGGGGGCAGCATGCATGTGATCCTGTGAGGAGGGGGCAGCATGCATGGGACACTGTGAGGAGGGGGCAGCATGCATGGGACACTGTGAGGAGGGGGCAGTATGCATGGGACCCTGTGAGGAGGGGGAAGCATGCATGGGACATTGTGAGGAGGGGGCAGCATGATGTGAGGACAGTACAGATCATATTAATTAATTAATAAGAGGGGGGCAGCATTGGGAGCTCATTATGGAGAAGGGGCAGCATGTGTGGGCTCAGTATGGAGTGGAGCAATGTAGGGGAGTCAATATCAAGAGTGGGGTTGTGTGTGTGGGGGGGGGGTCTCAGCATAAGCGCTAGTGTGGTGGTCTTAGGCTAGGTTCGCACACTGCGTCTTTTTGACGCTGCGTTTTTCTGCATTTTTGGCCACTAAAAGCGCACCTGCGTTGAAAAAAACGCATAAAAAACGCATGCGTTTTTTCCGCAATTTGGTGCGTTTTTTGCTGCATTTTTGATCTCTGCGTTTTGCTGCGTTTTTCAAATGCATTGCATGGGGGGAAAACGCAGAAAAACGCAGGAAAGAACTGACATGTCCATTTTTTTTTTTAACTCAAAAACGCAGGTAAAAAAAAACAGATGTGTGCGGACAGCAAAAATGAAAACTCAGACTTTGATGGGGAAGCAAAGTCCTGCAGTGTTAAGGCCAAAAACGCACCCGAAAAACGCGCAAAAACGCCGCGAAAAACGCACTGTGCGCACATAGCCATAGTATGATGAATGGGGCAGCATGGAGGTGTCATTATGGAAAAGAGTAAGGCAGCATTAGGAGCTCATGGAGAGGGGCAGCATGCATGGGACACTGTGAGGAGGGGGCAGCATGCATGGGACATTGTGAGGAGGGGCAGCATGCATGTGACACTGAGGAGGGGGCAGCATGCATGGGACATTGTAAGGAGGGGGCAGCATGCATGGGACATTGTGAGGAGGGGCAGCATGCATGGGACACTGTGAGGAGGGGCAGCATACATGGGACACTGTGAGGAGGGGCAGCATGCATGGGACACTGAGGAGGGGCAGCATGCATGGGACACTGTGAGGAGGGGGCAGCATGCATGGGACACTGTGAGGAGGGGGCAGCATGCATGGGACCCTGTGAGGAGGGGGCAGCATGCATGGGACACTGTGAGGAGGGGGAAGCATGCATGGGACACTGTGAGGAGGGGGCAGCATGCATGGGACACTGTGAGGAGGGGGCAGCATGCATGGGACACTGTGAGGAGGGGGCAGCATGCATGGGACATTGTGAGGAGGGGCAGCATGCATGTGACACTGAGGAGGGGGCAGCATGCATGGGACATTGTGAGGAGGGGGCAGCATGCATGGGACATTGTGAGGAGGGGCAGCATGCATGGGACACTGTGAGGAGGGGGCAGCATGCATGGGACACTGAGGAGGGGCAGCATGCATGGGACACTGTGAGGAGGGGCAGCATGCATGGGACACTGTGAGGAGGGGGAAGCATACATGGGACACTGAGGAGGGGGCAGCATGCATGGGACCCTGTGAGGAGGGGGCAGCATGCATGTGATCCTGTGAGGAGGGGGCAGCATGCATGGGACACTGTGAGGAGGGGGCAGCATGCATGGGACACTGTGAGGAGGGGGCAGTATGCATGGGACCCTGTGAGGAGGGGGAAGCATGCATGGGACATTGTGAGGAGGGGGCAGCATGATGTGAGGACAGTACAGATCATATTTCATAATTGAGGAAGGTGTGGTGGGTATAATTTATAAGGGAGGGCAGTGTGTAGTTTATTAGGGGCAGTGTGACAGTCACAGTATATAAGTGGGGACGGTGTGGTGGGAATATTTTATACTCATGCTATGTTTTGCTGTGCCTGTGGTGATCCCCATTGGGGTGGGGGGGTTAGTGCCCTTCATTTCTCATTTATACTTTTTAAAGTGTTTTACAGAGTAGATCTGCCTTAAACAGATGTCGAGTGCGAAGACTCAGTTTTACGTTGTCACTAAGGGGCGCGACCACTTAAAGTGCCTAGGGCAGCACGAAGGCAAAATACAGCCCTGGACGCCTCCCATGGTGTACTGTAATTGGGAGTACCGCCGCTGCTGTTGGCAGTCCCCGGGGTGATGCAGTGGCACAGCAAGATGACGTTACCCTCCACGGGTAGGGGTAGGCCCCGGGACTCCGGATGGAAATGCCGTGCAGGGGTCAGTCGGGTACTCACTCGGCAATGAAGCAGAAGCTGACAACAGGGTAAACCAAGTCTCTGACTGCCATTGTCTCTCGAGGGGAGCTCATCCGGGGTCCAATCCCCTGCAGCACTGCCTGGTAGTCCGTAACCTGCCTCTTGTCACAAAAGTTTAGATTGTCCTTTGGAGCCCAGTAGCTTGGAGCTTTCTGGGCTCCGCTCCCCACTAAGGCTAAGTGAAAGAGCCTGCTCTCAGGAGCTCACGCTTGGGATTTCAGTGGGCCGCTTGCTAGGAAAGCCCTAACCCCCTCGTTGCTCTAGTGACCCCAATCTCTGAGCTTTGAGGGAACAGTCCATGAAGGCCCTGTCATCCGCAGGTTAATTGTCGGGTCGCCTGAAGCTTCTCTCCGACCTAGGGTCAGTGTACCCCGACGTGCCTTCGGTCCTGGACCGGTGATAGGACTAGGCTGCTGACCTTCCTCCAAGACAGGTCCCAGACACTTAGCCTCAATCCCCTGCAACTGGGGTTCCGACTCCTCTAGGTCCAAACCACCGTCTGCGACCTAGTCTGCTTTTCCCCTGGGAGCTACAACTCCCAGCTTCCTCAGAGCTCCTCACAGCTCAAGGGCTACCACTGAACTCAACTTGACAACTCCCATCTCCCTGCCTGACCCCTAAGGTGGGCGACCCTATTCCTGCTTAAGCAGCCCACTGGTGTGCCTGACAGGTGTGGTGCAAAGTGTATCTAGGATTTGTGAATGCTGATGGAGGCAGTACTGCAGGATGGAGACCCAGAACCATGGGGGGGTTAAAAGAAAACGAGCGTGCAGAAACCTGTGACGGCCTGAAAAGTCCAGGGCGTCACAGAAATACATGGCAGCTTGGGAAATTTTAAATATTGGCTCCAGTTCATCATAGCAAAAACATATTCACCAATTCATGACAGAGTGTACACTTTAAATTCTGGCATAAAACATCTTAAGTCTGATGTAAAACAATATTGCGACACTTGGCATTTACACACCTGCAAAAGAAAATTAAAATTATCTAGAATGTAATAAATCAATATAAAGTAAAATAGTGTTGGAAGAATGACTTTAGCTTATTTTTTAATAGTTTATCCAAAGTACACTAAATGGACAACAAGACTATAGACTGGAAATTTTACCTTCAAGGATTTCAAGACATCCATAGTGGCAAGATGGTCATTTTCCTTTTCTTTCTGATGATATATATTACAGCATTAGCAGGAAATACATTGGTTATTGCTGCTGTCGTTACTAGTCCTATCCTTCACTCTCCAATGTATTTCTTCATTTGTAACCTCTCATTTGGTGAAATCATATTTACTTCTAACATTATTCCAAATGTGCTTGGTTCCTTTTTGACAGAAGATGGCACCATATCCATCGAAGGATGTTTCACTCAGATATTCCTACTTGGTTATATCACTGTAACAGAATGTTTTCTTCTCACTATAATGTCCTATGATCGCTACCTCGCCATCTGCAACCCCCTCCAATACTACACACTGATGGACTTCAAACTTTGCAGAAATCTCTCCATGGGGGCATGGGCTGGGGGCTTAATTATATCCACTGCATCATGTTCCCTCGTATATGTCCTTACCTTTTGTGGCCCTTATATAGTTGACCATTATTTTTGTGATTTCATGTTGGTTTTAAAATTATCCTGTTCAGATACTACCATGGCTGACCTAGAAACAAAGATATTCTCTGTGCTGGTCATACTGCCATCTTTTATATTTGTCACTTTCACTTATTTATGTATTATCAAAGCCATCATTAAAATTCCTTCAAGTACAAGCAAACAGAAAGCCATATCTACATGCAGCTCTCACCTATCGGTTGTGTCTATGTATTATGGGTCACTGATTGCAATATATGTTGCCCCAAATCAGGGACATTTGTACAACATGAACAAAATACTTTCATTACTGTACACTATAGTGACACCAATATCAAACCCAATTATCTACAGTCTACGAAACCAAGAAATGAAAAATTCATTTGCAAAGATTTTCAGTTGGCTATTCTCTAGTAATAATGTTGCCCAAACCAAGTGACAGGTAAAGAGAGAGACAGACAGAGTGAAAGAGACAGACAGAGAGGGAAAGAGACAGAGACAGAAACGCAGACAGAAAGACAGACAGACAAAGAAACAGACAGACACAAACAGACAGACAAAGAGACAGACAAACAAACAGGGAAAGAGTTAGGCTATGTCCGCACGTTGCTTTTTACCTGCTTTTTTGCTGCTTTTTCAACTGCAGCGTTTAATGCCAAAATAGTTGTGTTCTGCTTTTCAAGCAAAGTCTATGGGAATTTGGGTTTCTTGTCCGCACTATGCAGTTCAAACTGCAGCCTTTTTGTTGCAGAACTTTGGTCAAAAACTCAGCTTTGCAGTGCAAAACCCAAATGGCAAAAACAATTGACATGTCAATTGTTTTTGCCATTTGGGTTTTGCACTGCAAAGCTGAGTTTTTGACCAAAGTTCTGCAACAAAAAGGCTGCAGTTTGAACTGCATAGTGCAGACAAGAAACCCAAATTCCCATAGACTTTCCTTGAAAAGCAGAACACAACCATTTTGGCATTAAACGCTGCAGTTGAAAAAGCAGCAAAAAAGCAGGTATAAAGCAGGTAAAAAGCAACGTGCGGACATAGCCATAGAGATGTGCCACCCCCGCGTCAGCAGCCGGGCTGCTCGGATCCGGATCGGCGGTGGCTCGATGAGGGCGACTGGGAGGCACCGTTGGAACGGTAAGGGTCACTTTTGTACTCACTCAGTCCAATAACGCTGACACCGACAACTGTGGTAAACCAAAGTTCTTGACACCGCTGCCGCTTGGAGGGAGCACGCCTGGATCCCATGCCTGTTGGTGCTGCCTGTTAGCCTGTGACCTTTTCCTTGGCACCTTTTCTTCTAACTGGTCCCTTTAGCATAAAACTAGTCTGGGCCCGCTCACCAGTGTGGCTAACTGGGTTAGCTTGCTCTCATGGTTCACGCTTGGGATTTTCTGGACTATGTAGTGGGAAAGTCCTATCCCCCTCGTTGCGCTAGTACCCCGATTTTGGAGCGGGTGGAGAGCGGATCTTGACAGCTTTGTCCTCATCGGGTAGATTGCCAGGATGCCTGAAGTTACTTCCTGACCTAGGGTCCACGTACCCAGTCGTGCCCTGGCCCCTGCCCGGTGATGGCACAAGGCCGCCGGCTGTCCTCCTCGACAGTCCGTGCCCCTTGTCACGATCCCCTGCAGCCGGGGTCCAGCTCCTACCAGGCCCAGACCAACGTCTGTCACCTAGTAATACCAAGGAGCCCAGCTCCTGACCTCTCCTCTTGAGAGTCACTCTTCAACTAAACTACTCCTGACACTCCTGACCTCCCCTTAACCAACCCACCAAGTGGGCAACCCTATTCCCTTCAAGCTGTCCACTGGTGTGTCTGGTGGGTGTGGTGCAGAGTGTTCCTAGGATTTTAATTAGCTTGTTCTTGGCAACACCAATGGTCAGGGACCCATAACCAAGGAGGAGGTGGATACTGTGCAGAAGGGCAGATTGCACAATACCCTGTGACTACCTGATAGGCCAGAATGTCACAGAGACAGATAGGGAAAGAGACAAACAGACAGGGAAAGAGATAGAGACAAAGAGAGAGACAGAGAGACAGAGAGGGAGACCGACAGACTGGGAGAGAAAACGTCAGTTACTATCCCAGGCAACGCCAGGTGCTTCAGCTAGTAACAACTAAAAATGATTAGTCAATATACTTTTTCACCCTACTTCTGCTGAAATAATAGAGCTATTAAATGTTACGAGAAAATTGTGGGTTTTTTGCTTTTATTGTATGTATTTGCTTTAGGAATTGACAGTCATTTTATCACAGGATAAGGTTATTTTGTGTTTAGCAACTGAGCATGAACTTCCTTCTGTATTGAACATTTAGTGTACAGAAGAATACCTGCAGGAAAATTAGGGATATACTGTGTATATAAAATAAAACTTTTAATGTTACAAGTAGAGATACGTGAACCAGGGGAAGTTCGATTTGGCCGGTGCAAGCAGACTTTTAAAAAACCTTCGGTTTGGGACCCAGACTTGACCTCAACCACAATGGAAGTCACTAACTGGGAAGTTTGGGTCTCATGCAGCCAGGCATAAACAGATCACTTCCAGAAGTGGTTGGGTGGGGTTTTTCCATAATTTATTTTGGGGTGCACACTGCAGCTGATCACGCTGTTGTTACTTCCAGTGCAAGCATATTAAACACAGCAAGTGGCTCGCACTGGGCTGAGCTCCGACTGTACCTTAGCACAGCGAGGCTCGCTGAGTGGTGCTCATATGTAATGTACCCAATCTCTGAACTTGAACTCTGTTTTTTGTAAGATCTGTGTTTGTTACGAACACTGAACCTCTGGTTCACTCATCTCTAGTTATGAGTAGAGTTGAGCGATTCAAATGGTTCGCCAATTTCAAATTCAAGTGATTTTGGGCGATGTTTGAGTCGTTCGACAAACTGAAAAGATTTGCTTCAAGTTCGGCTGTTCGAGTTACGTTCAATAACGGTTCGATCACTAAAAAGCGTTGCTTTTCACAGTAAGGCTATGTGCGCACGTTGCGTATCTGCATGCGTCCTGCATCCCCAGCACAATCCCTCTCTTTTTCCTACTCACCGATCATGGGCGCGGCGCTGCACGGCTGTCACAAAGCTCCGGCGGCTTTTCCTCTTTTGAAAATGGCTGCCGCTTCATTATTCAATCTGGTATTCCCTGCTTTCCCCGCCCACCGGCGCCCATGATTGGTTGCAGTCAGACACGCCCCCGCGATGAGTGACAGCTGTCTCACTGCAACCAATCACTGCCGCAGGCGTCTCCCTGAGATACCTTCCATGATTAACCTGTAAGTGAAAGTAAATAAACACACAGAATGAAAAATCCTTTATATGGCATAAAAGACAAAAAACACCCTCTTTCACCATTTTATTAAAATCCCCAAATACCCCTCCAGGTCCGACGTAATCCACAGAGGTCCCACGACACATCCAGCTCTGCTACATGAGGCTGACAGGAGTGCCGTAGAACACGAGTGCTCTGGGTCAGACTCTCGCAGCAACTGAAGTGAGCCACACTCTCAGCGGGGACGTCACTGAGGTAATGCCTGCGTGTGCGGTGATGATGGGGGTTGTAGTGCCTGCATGTATGCGAGGATGATGAGTGCCGTACTGCATGCGTGTGTGCGAGGATGAGGAGTGCCATAGTGCCTGCGTGTGTGTGAGGATGAGGAGTGCCAGCGTGTGTGCGATGATGATGAGTGCCATAGATCCTGCGTGTCAGAGGATGATGCGTGCCATAGTGCCTGCGTGTGTGCGAGGATGATCAGTGCTGTAGCGTCGGTGTGTGCGAGGATGATGGGGGTTTTAGTGCCTGCGTGTGTGCGAGGATGATGAGTGTGGTAGTGCCGGTGTTTGCACTCCCTCCCATCCATCCATCCATCCATCCATCCATCCATCCCTCCAGTCCATGTGAAAAGAGACGGAAGGCATTCACCAAATATGCGGTAAAAAAAAGCTGTTTTATTCGACCATCAGGTCAGGGGGAAAGGCGTGGCTTTCATTGGAATGAGCACTGTGGCCAGAATGCAAGGAAATTTACAAGCCATATAATGCGTGCATAAACCTGAAATAGGAAGATTGAGCAGTTAGCTCGCTGAATGGTGCCAGTGTTTCCTCCTTTCACTGTTTATTGGAATGAGCATTGTGGCCAGAAAGCAAGGAAATTTAGAAGCCATATAATGCGTGTATAAACCTGAAATAGAAAGATTGAGCGGTTAGCTCGCTGAATGGTGCCAGTGTTTCCTCCTTTCACCATCCATCCATCCTTGCAGCTGAACAATCTGCTTCTGGATTCTCTACTGCAATATAGAGGTCAAGATTACCAACTCTTCCTATGCTTTTCATTAGAGGCAGTGGCTCAATGGATAGAGCTACTGCCGAAGGAGAATTAGTTCACAAGTTCAAGTCCAAGTCCCGGCCGTCCTGGTAAAGAATTTAATTTAATTTATTTATAATTTTAAATTATAATTATTTATTTATAATTTAATTTAATTATGCACTGAGGGGAGGAGCCGGACATCAGCTGTGACCCGCGGGACACACCTCTAAAATCGGAGAAGTTCATGGAATGAGGCTGCATTGCTCTCTCCTCGCTCTCTCCTCACTCTTCTCTTCTCACGCTTCTTGCTCTCTCTCTCCTCTTCTCCCCTCTCTCTCTCCTCTCCTCTCACTTCCCTCTCTCTCCTCTCTCTCCTCTCTTCCCTCTCTCTTCCCTCTCCTCTCCCTTCCCTCTCTCCTCTCTCTCTCCTCTCTCTTTCTTCTATCACTCTCTCTCTCCTCTTCTTCTCTCTTCTCTATCTCTTCTCTATCTTCGCTCTTCCCTCTCTCTCCTCTATCTCTTCGCTCTCCCTCTCTCCCCTCTCTCTCGCTCTCCTCTCCCTCTTTCTTCTATCACTCTCTCTCCTCTATCTCTTCTCTGTCTCGCTCTCCCTCTCTCTCCTCTAATCTCCTCTCTCTCTCCTCTCTCTCCTCACCTCTTCTCTATCTCTATTCTCTCTCTCGCCCCTGTCCTCTCTTTTCTCCCCCTTTTCTCTCGTTTCTCTCTGTTCTCTCTCTCAGACCTGGCGATGATCAGCTGATGCAGTCACCTGACGAAATCAGCTGACACTATAAGTCGTGTGGTGAGGCCGGCTTTTTAACGCCCGGCCGGCTAAACTATCAGCTGCTGCTGTCGGACAGGAGTCTGCACAGAAGTGTGTAGTTTGTTTGTTTTTTTTTGCACTGATCCATCAGCTGATTGTATAAACGGCTTTTATACAATCAGCTGCTGTGTCATATGATTCAGGCCCTTGAACCTGACATCATCTGATCGCTTTGCCTTCCAGCAAACAGATCAGATGATATTTGATCCGGATTGGACGGCGCGGGACCCTTGACCCAGGATTACTGTGGAGGGGGGTTCTTTATTTCAATAAAGATGGAGTCACTAATTGTGTTGTGTTTTATTTCTAATAAAAATATTTTTGTGTGTTGTGTTTTTTTCTATCTGTACTAGAAAATTCATGGTGGCCATGTCTAATATTGTTGTGACACCATGAATTTTGGGCTTAGGGCCAGTTGAAAATATACAGCTAAACAATATGGGAACTCCGGCACACTCACTATCACCCTTAGAGACACAGAAAATCAGAAAACATGAAGCTGATGTCAAAATCCTTTTCTTTTTATTTTGTAGTGAAAATGTGCCAAAAAGTGCTGTACAATTGTCCGCCAATCACGACGTTTCGGCCAATATGGCCTTCTTCAGGTCGGACAGGCTTAAGAATAGAAGGACACAAAGTGGATGAATATGCACAGGACACTATTGTTAGACCAATGCTGGGATGCTATATGGATCAGGGGATGCAAGATAGTCAGTTTCGGAGTGCACTATAGGTGAAAGGTGGCACTGTAATCAAAACCTATGAATCCCACGCATTGTATTAAATCAGTAGTATGGTGGCGTATGGTCATACATAAAGAGTCTGGATTATATCGAAGACAACACCTCAGTGATCCTTAGAATGTGGATAGGTCTCTGGTGTGATCAGAAGTCTAAGATGGCCTGTGAAATGCGGTGATTTCTATTGAGAACTTGGGTAATATATGGAGACCAAGAGTAAAGAGCCACAATGTGGTCACACTTGTCAGCAATTGGAAGGAAATGGATGTTTGTTCAGGTAACTACCTGACTGAGACTCCACTGGTATATAGTCTGGATCGGGGTCCTTAAGGTACAGTGGTGGGAGTCCGGGTAGCATGTGCCTGCGTGGTGTCAGGGGTGAACCGCACGTCCTATGGGTAGTCATCCATTTCCTTCCAATTGCTGACAAGTGTGACCACATTGTGGCTCTTTACTCTTGGTCTCCATATATTACCCAAGTTCTCAATAGAAATCACCGCATTTCACAGGCCATCTTAGACTTCTGATCACACCAGAGACCTATCCACATTCTAAGGATCACTGAGGTGTTGTCTTCGATATAATCCAGACCCTTTGTGTATGACCATACGCCACCATACTACTGATTTAATACAATGCGTGGGATTCATAGGTTTTGATAACAGTGCCACCTTTCACCTATAGTGCACTCCGAAACTGACTATCTTGCATCCCCTGATCCATATAGCATCCCAGCATTGGTCTAACAATAGTGTCCTGTGCATATTCATCCACTTTGTGTCCTTCTATTCTTAAGCCTGTCCGACCTGAAGAAGGCCATATTGGCCGAAACGTCGTGATTGGCGGACAATTGTACAGCACTTTTTGGCACATTTTCACTACAAAATAAAAAGAAAAGGATTTTGACATCAGCTTCATGTTTTCTGATTTTCTGTGTCTCTAAGGGTGATAGTGAGTGTGCCGGAGTTCCCATATTGTCTGACTTATCTTTCTCCTGAGCACCCACGAGAGGTGATGCAAGGTTTTCCCTGCATCAGAAAATATACAGCTAGCCCTAACCCCATTATTAACCAGCGAGCCACCCGTCACCAGGGCAGCTGGAGGAGTTGGATACAGCGTTAAAGATGGCGCTTCTATGAAAGCGCCATTTTCTGGGGCGGCTGCAGACTGCAATTTGCAGCAGGGGTGCCCAGAAAGCTTGGGCACCCTGCTCTGAGGATTCCAATCCCCATCTACCTAGTTGTACCTGGCTGGACACAAAAATTGGGCAAAGCCCATGTCATTTTTTTTTTTTTTTAATTATTTCATGAAATTCATGAAATAATTTAAAAAAAAAAAAAAGGGTTTCCCTATATTTTTGGTTCCCAGCCGGGTACAAATAGGCAGCTGGGGGCAGCCCGTAGCTGCCTGCTGTACCTGGCTAGCATACAAAAACATGGCAAAGCCCACGTAAATTTTTTGGGGGGCAAAAAACTTCTGCATACAGTCCTGGATGGAGTATGCTGAACCTTGTAGTTCTGCAACTGCTATCTGTATGGAGGAGAGCAGACAGCAGCTGCAGAACTATAAGCCTCAGCATCCTCCATCCAGGACTGTATGCTGGAGGGAGAGACAGGGGGAGCAGAACTACAAGGCTCAGCATACTTCATCCACTAGTGTATGCAGGAGAGCAGAGAGCAGCTGCAGAACTACTAGGCTCAGCATGCTGCATCCAGGACTGTATGCTGGAGGGAGAGACAGGGGGAGCAGAACTACAAGGCTCAGCTTGCTCCATTCACTAGTTTATGCAGGAAAGCAGACAGCTGCAGAATGACAAGGCTCAGCATGCTCCATTCACTAGTGTATGCAGGAGAGCAGACAGCAGCTGCAGAATTACAAGGCTCAGCATACTCCATCCAGTACTGTATGCAGGAGTTTTTTGCCCACCAAAAAAATGACGTGGGCTTCTCCATATTTTTGTCTACTAGCCAGGTACAGCAGGCAGGTACGGCTGCCCCCAACCCCCAGCTGCCTATTTGTACCCATCTGGGAACTAAAAACATAGGGAAGCCGTTTTTTTCTAATTATTTCATGAATTTCATGAATTAAAAAAATGACATGGTCTTCACCCCATTTTTGTGTCCAGCCAGGTACAACTAGGCAGCTGGGGATTGGAATCCGCAGCACAGGCTGGCCCATGCTTTGTGGGTCCCTCTGCTACGACTTCAGTCTGCAGCCGCCCCTGAAAATGGCGCTTTCATAGAAGCGCCATCATCTGGCGCTGTATCAAACTCTTCCACCAGCCCTGAAGCCAGGTGGCTTGCTGGGTAATAATGGGTTAATACTAGCTTTGTTTTACTAGCTAGTATGAAGCCAGAGATTCTTAATGCCAGGCAAGTTTGACCCGGTCATTAAGAATCTCCAATAAAGGGTTTAAAAAAAAAAAAAAAGACACCACACAGAGAAAAAATAATTTAATAGAAATAAATACACAGACACACTTAGAGACTCCATGTTTATTACTCCCTCTCATACCTCCACAATCCTGGTCTTCTGTCTTCTTTCTCCTTTAACCCATGCAGCTCTGCTACATGAGACAGCTGCTGCTCCTGTGCAGTCTAATCACTCAGTGAGCGAGCAGAGGCTGCGGGTTGTAAGCGGAGACATCACCACTGCCACCAATCTAACAGGTGGGTTACTATAGCAACGGTGCTCCGATCACGTGATTCTCGGTGCCGCAATTCACCGGCTGACAGCATGTGGGCTGTCTCTGTAAAGAGCGCCGACATGCAAAAACGGGGAAGCTGACCATGTGCAAGGGTATCTTGTCGGTACACGGAGATGCTCAAACGAGCACCGCGTACCGGAGAGATGCACTGACAGGACCTAGCATGACGTCTAGCCATGTGACCAGTCTGTAGCCAATGAGATAATAGACACGTGACTGGTCACATGCTATGACGACGTCACGGAAGATCCTATCAGTGCTGGTTACTGGGAGGATGCAGCGATTATCGGAAGTAAAAGCGGCGGGAGACCGAGTGCAGGACGCGTCGCAGGGACCTGTAAGTGTAATGGCAATGTTTATTAAATGTATGTGTATATGTATAATGTGTATTTATGTGTTTGTGTTTGCCTGCCATTGTTTTCAATGGGGTTCGAAGGTGTTCGTCGGACGCTCGCCGAACTTAGCTGCCATTCGACGAAGTGAACCGAACTCGAACACTAGGGGGGTGGCTCAGCACTAGTTATGAGTTAAAAAAGCAAACATCAGATAATATAATTATTAAAGTTAGCCACAGATAGAGGACAAAGTGTGCCTGTATAGAAATGCTACATCTATCACTAGATGCTTCCTAAATGAGTAGCCCTACCTTGCCGCAGAGGATGGCACCCTAAATAGGAGTTAATGGCGCCACACTCATCGACGGCTGTTCCTACTGGACCCTGACATCCCTATCCAATAGAGTAAAAAAAAGGGTAAAGCGGGGAAAATAACCACAATTGTGACAGATAAAGGCAGTACTTATTTTAGATTAAAAAAAGAACTGCAAAAAAAACAAATGACACTAGGAGTGTGCATAAAGTTTGGCCAATATAGACCTATTCCCAAATTATTTAAATAATCAGATTTGGAGAAAATAAACATTAGCACATACTGACCCCTGGTCCACATAATGCATATGCACCAGTCAATATTAGTGCAACCGCACAACTAGATGTTCCAGGTAAGTGCTCAGGAATTAGTGTGTGTCACTGCCCCCTGCACATGTGCAGTAAAGGAGCTCAAAGTCAAATCACCATCTCGGATGTGCGTCAATCTGGAGCCAAACCAATGCACATGCTTCCACGTCTTCCAGTGAGTGTGCCCCCCTAATGCCCCATCTCACCAGATGTCCCGCCTCCAATAGGCATAATGTAAATATCACCACAATAAGTGCAAAAGTTCCCAGATATGGTGACTAAGCTGGATAAACAAGACAATCACTAGAGATATCACTTATATTTAGGGGCATAAAGGATATAGTTCTAATAATGTGGTCCAGATAAAGATAATTACTGATAGTCCACAATGGGAAGAATAAAGAATAGCATAAATGTGGGAGACTCACCCACATTAGTTTATGTTATAAAACGGTATAGATAGCATTGAACTCAATAATCTCAGATATTAGGTTCTGTCACAACCCACCGGGGGGGTCACTCAGAAATCCCCCGCGCTGGCTACCAGTACGTCACAATCGGGGGGTAACAAGTGGGGGTCACCCCTCCTTTATACCTCCCGACCGACAGACAGAGCACGTGACGCGCTCTCTAGCGCCCCTCTTATAGTCAGGCCAATTATGGAATTGCCCGACAATAGCAAGGAGGCCGCTATACTACTTATGCCGATTATTGAAGGGTCCCCAGTGAGAGTAGGGTATATATTCCCCCGACCTCCGCGGGCGGAATATATAAAACCTCCCCGGATCTCACTGGCCTCCCCACAATAATCCTTGGCACAACTCGCTGCCACCAACCGCTTCACGGTAACTATTAGCCGAACACACAGACGTGGGATTCAAGATCGAGATAACAGAACAGCCCAAGATTAATTATATAATTTAATCAGCCTAAAGCACACTAGAAACTACAATATATACAATAGGGAATCTACAGAATATACATATGTCAGAGTACAGTTACAAGCAAAGCATGGGTTACAAACAGGCATACACAGTTCCAGCAGTTACCTTGTGCATCTGGCCACAGGGGGGCGCTGTAGACCAGGTTTCCAGGAACTCCCACAGATGTTTCCTACACGTGACCCCCAGCGAAAGAACCCTGGAAAATGGCCGAAGTAGGGTTATCAACCTGGGCAAATCCAGGTCCCCTCCTACCTTAGTGACCTCAGAGGGAGCACTGCTCCACCCCTGGCTGGAGTTATGGACAATCCACAACATGGAATATGGGCCATAACTTTGCCTGGGAGTGTCGTAGGCGGACGCCAACGCTCTCATTGTGACAGCTATGAATTTAGCTACAGAATGAGAGGACTCATGACTTGTCTACTAGTTCCCCATTGGCTGATATCACGCCTGGGGTATTTCCCAAGCTCCCGCTCCCATAAAAAGGGTGTGCCAGCATCGTCCGCATGCGGAGACACCATTTTTATGGTTGCCATATTTATCGGAAATATGGCTTGCGAGATATGAACCATTTTTTACTGGAGTCGTTCTGTCTGGATACTTCCAAGCTTGCTAATTAGATAGCAGCTCCTACCACAGGGTCACGGCAGGGAGTCCTCCTGTGTCCATTGTTCCCACATCATCTCATCTCCATATCACAGGAGATGGCCATGGAGGTGTAACACCTTCACAGATGCTGGACATTGAGAACAAGAAGGGAGGGGGGCACTGCCAGGGAGTGATGAGCGATTATGACTGGAAGTCATAATTCATCTTCATATCCCGGGATTTGCCTCACACCTCCCCCCTTTTGAGGGCGCTAGGGGGCAGCACACTCCGGTGTTCCCCCGTGCGCCCGTCCGCGACCTCTCCTTGTCGGGACAGCCCGTCTGCGTTACCGTGGTCACGGCCCCTTTTGTGGCGAATGGTGAAGTTGTATTGCTGGAGCGCAAGGCTCCATCGCAACAATCGCCCATTCGTCCCAGAGACGGTGTGCAACCAGCTGAGGGGATTGTGGTCCGTCTCCACGATGAAGTGGCGCCCGTATAGATAGGGTTGCAGACGCTGCAGGGCCCACACTATGGCCAGGCACTCCTTCTCCATCGTGGAATAGGCCACTTCCCTTGGTAACAGCTTCCTGCTCAGGTACAAGACTGGGTGCTCTTGGCTCGCAGAGTCCACCTGGCTGAGCACCGCACCGAGGCCGAAGTCACTGGCGTCGGTCTGTACTACAAACGGCCGCGTGAAGTCGGCTGCCTGTAGCACGGGCGGGCTGGACAGGGCGTCCTTTAGGGCCTGGAAGGCTGTCTCGCAGTCCATTGTCCAATCGACTGCAGAGGGCAGCTTCTTCTTGGTGAGGTCCGTCAAGGGCTTTGCCAGGCTACTATAGCGTGGAACAAACCTCCTATAGTACCCGGCGGTCCCTAAGAAGGACATCACCTGCTTCTTGGTCCTGGGGGTGGGCCAGGATGCGATGGCCTCCACTTTCTCAGGCTCGGGCTTCAGTGTTCTCCCGCCTACCCGGTGACCGAGGTACTGGACCTCGCTCATGGCCAGCTGACACTTTCCCGGCTTGATGGTCAAACCTGCCCGGTGGATCCGCCTGAGCACCTGTGCTAGATGCTCTAGGTGGTCCTCCCAGGTGGGACTGAAGACGGCAATGTCATCCAGGTACGCGGCCGCGTACCCTTCAAGTCCCTTGAGCAGGGTGTTGACCATCCGCTGGAAGGTGGCAGGGGCATTCCTCATCCCGAATGGCATCACCGTGGACTCGTACAGTCCAAATGGGGTAATAAAGGCAGAGCGTTCCCTGGCCTTGCGAGTCAGGGGGATCTGCCAATATCCCCGGCTCAGGTCCATGATGGTCAGGTACTGAGCCCCGGCCAACTGATCGAGCAGGTCATCGATGCGTGGCATTGGGTACGCATCGGCGACCGTGACAGCATTGAGCCCCCTGTAGTCCACGCAGAACCGAGTGGTTCGGTCCTTCTTAGGGACGAGGACTACAGGCGAGGCCCAAGCGCTGTTGGATGCCTGGATCACCCCCAGCTTCAGCATCTCGTCAATCTCCTGGCGCATGTGTTGCTGCACCTCCAGGGAGACCCGATATGCTGAACGCCGGATCGGGGGATGATCCCCAGTGTCCACGTGATGGACAGCCAAGTCAGTCCTTCCGGGCTGGTTGGTAAACAACCCCCGGAAGGGGAGGAGGGTGGCCCACAGCTGGGACCGTTGGTCCTCCAAGAGCTGGTGGCCAACCTCCACATCCTCCATGGATCCGCCTGCCCTAACCTGGGCTAGCATATCCAAGAGGGTTTCCGCTTCTCCCTCCTCGGGCAGGTTGCACACGGGGAGCGCACATGCCTCCCGCTCATGATGTGCCTTCATCATGTTCACATGGAAGGGCTTCCGCCTTCCACGGGCAGGGTCCAGGGTGACCAGGTACGTCACAGGGTTGAGCTGCTGGTACACGAGGTATGGGCCTTCCCAGGCTGCCTGAAGCTTGTCCTGTGGTACGGGGACCAGTACCCACACCTTTTGACCCACTTGGTAGGTCCTCTCACAAGCGTTCTGGTCGTACCAACGCTTCTGATCGGCCTGGGCTTGAGCCATATTGTCGTGTACCAGTTGCGTCAAGGCCTGCATTTTGTCCCGGAAGCGCATGACATACTCGATAACCGACACTCCAGGGGTGGCCAAATCCCCTTCCCAAGCCTCTTTCACCAGAGCCAGGGGGCCCCGCACACGTCGCCCGTACAGGAGCTCAAACGGTGAGAATCCAGTTGAGGCCTGTGGAACCTCCCGGTAAGCAAATAACAGGTGTGGGAGATACCGCTCCCAGTCACGCCCATGGGAGTCGACCAACATCTTAAGCATCTGCTTTAAGGTGCCATTGAACCGCTCGCACAGGCCATTAGTCTGTGGATGGTACGGGCTGGCCACCAGATGTCGCACCTGGACTTGCTTACAGAGGGCCTCCATCAGCTGGGACATGAATTGGGTCCCCCGGTCAGTGAGCATTTCCTGGGGAAAACCCACTCGGGAGAAAATCTCCAGCAATGCGGTGGCCACCTTGTCAGCCCGAATGGACGACAAGGCCACTGCTTCTGGGTACCGGGTGGCATAGTCCACTACCGTCAGTATGAAGCGTTTCCCGGAGCTGCTGGGGATGGCCAGCGGGCCGACCAGATCCACAGCCACCCTCCTGAAAGGCTCATCGATGATGGGCAGAGATACTAGTGGGGCTTTGGGGTGTGGCCCCGCCTTCCCCACTCTCTGACAGGTTTCACACGAACGGCAGTAGGCAGCCACATCGGCCCCCATTTTTGGCCAGTAGAAATGCTGGTTTAACCTGGCCTTGGTCTTAGCGATCCCTAGGTGTCCGGCCATCGGAATCTCATGTGCGATCCGCAACAACTCCGTCCGGAACGGATAGGGTACCACCAACTGTCGGTCCCTGGGCCACGCCTCCGGTGAACCCTGCTGGACCGTGGCCCGGTACAGCCGTCCTTGGTCCCAGACCACTCGCTCCGGGTCCGAGTCCGAGGGAGGCTGTGCCGCCTGCTCCTTAAGAGCTTTCAGGCTGTCGTCAGCTTCTAACGCTGCCTGAAACCCCTGACTAGATGTGGCCAGAATCGACGAGACTGTCACATCTTCGGTCAGTACCCCGGGACCTGTGTCCTGGCCTCCACCTGACTCGGCTGCCACTTGGTCAGAAGGGGAAGAGCTATCGGACCTCCGGGAGGCCCCTTGGCTTCCAGCACTCCCACTGCGGGTGACAGCGGCCACAGCCGCTGCGACCGTGGGTCGTGCCTGCTCCTCCTCCGTTCCTGACCAAGTCGCCGGTTCAGGCAGACCTACCTGGCTTCCTGACACCCCGGTTGTGGGGGAACCATGCACCGAGATCTTACCTGGGAGCACTTCCGCTCCTGGACCGGCCCCAATCTCACCTGCCTGTTCCCCTCCTGCAGCAACAGAACCCCGCTGTGAAATCTCTGGGGACCCCACATTTGCTGTGGTAGCCCCCACCCCACACACTGGTCCTCCCCCTGCAGCACCCTGCTCTCTGCTTATCCCTGCAGAGGGCAACAGATCCCAGCTCACAGGCTGATTACTTGTAGAGGCATTGTCACACCTTTCTCTGACCCCCTCCCCTGTCACAGCTGCAGCTGTGTGTGTGTCTATGGTGTCTATGCAAGCAGAAATATCAGAGTTCACTCCCTCCTCCCTTACATCATTCATAGATAACACATTAACATTGTCCGGAGGCATGTCAGTACTGGCTGAAGGTTCAGCCCTTGGTTGGGGCCCAAACTGGGAGGTTATCTGCCCCAAATCTGTCCCAAGTAGCACGTTTGCGGGGATCCGATCAGTTACCCCCACCTCCCTCACCCCTCGCCCTGCGCCCCAGTCCACATAAATGTCAGCAACAGGCAGCGCCGGGTCAATGCCTCCAATCCCGGAGACAGCGAGGGTTTTTCCAGGGATCAAGTCTTGGGGGGACACCATCTCAGGCCGCACCAGAGTCACCTCCGAGGCGCTGTCTCGCAGTCCCATGGTCACAGACCGGCCGACGGTGACAGGTTGGAAGCTGTCCAGGGACCTACCACCACCCCCACCCACACAATACACCTTGGGCGGCCCTTGGGACGGGGACGGAGCCGGGGCCTTGGGACGCTGAGGGCACATGGCCTTGAAGTGTCCAGGTAGGTTGCACTGGTGGCACCGTCTTGGTTCTGCCACGGGCCTGGAGAGGGGAGTTGAGGGGGACACCCCCTGCAGTCTAGGGGCAGGTGGGGCAGTCGCAGAGTTCATCTTACCCCCTCTCCAGGTGCTGCTGGTGGCTGCTCTCCTGGCCTCAGGAGCCCGATTGTTGGTGTAGTCATCGGCCAGGGCAGCTGTAGCCGTGGACCCCTTTGGCTTCTGGTCTCGGATGAACTGGCGGAGATCCTCAGGGCAGTTCCACAAGAGTTGCTCCGTGATGAACAAGTCCAGGATCTCCGGTCCGGTGGAAAGCTGCAGGCCTTGGGTCCAGTGGTCGGCAGCTCGGGCAAGTGCCCGCCGGTGGTCAGCCCAGGAGTCCTTTGGTCCCTTCTGTAGGCTCCGGAACTTCTTGCGGTAGGACTCTGGAGTGAGGTTGTACTGTTGGATCAGGGCCCGCTTGATGGTGTCGTAGCCCTGATCTGCCTCAGCAGGCAAGTCCCCAAGGATATCCAGGGCCTTACCCCTTAAACGGGGGGTCAGGTATTTGGCCCACTGGTCCTTGTCCAGATGGTGCTGCAGGCAAGTCCGTTCAAAAGCAGTCAAGAAAGAGTCCAAGTCTCCATCCTTCTCCAGCACTGGGAAGTCCTCAACACGGACCTTTGGAAGTTTGGTGTCTTGAAGGTCACGTGTGGCTGATGAGGGCCGGAGCTGAGCTAGCTGCAGCTGGTAGTCACGCTCTGCCTGGCGCTCTTCACGTGCTGCTTGCCGCTCCGCAGCCTCACGCACTGCTTGCCGCTCACGCTCGGCCATGAGTATCTCGTAGGTATCCCGGTCTCCAGCCTGGAGAAGGGCCATAGCCATTTGAAGAAGGCTATCCGAGCCTCCCAGGCTCGGTGGAATGGCACGTGGTGATCTGCGGCCCGCTGCGGAGCCTGGTGCTTCACTGTCCATTGCAGAGCGGAGGGCTGGCATCTGGCTCGTTGAGGACCCTTGGGTGAGCTGCTCCTCATCTTGTCCATAATTGCCAGGTTGTGCGCTGTCCTCTGCAGAACGGTTTTCTGGCGTCGAGCTCCTGGAGGGCTCGTGGACAACCTCCTCATCGTCTCTGGCCTGAGCATCGGCCATTCCTTTGGCTTTGCTCCTGGTGCTCTCAGCCATTGTTGCAGACTTTGGTCACTGACACAGAACTGACACCTGATGCCTCCACACACCTTACAGTATCTGCACTCTGACACTCTAGTGTTGGTCTGGTCTGAAGACCCCAGCAGCCACAGCTGCTGCAGGCAGTCTTTAGTGTCTGGGAGTATGGGTCTCACACTCACACACACTATTATCTCGATCCCACCGCTTGCCACCAATATGTCACAACCCACCGGGGGGGGTCACTCAGAAATCCCCCGCGCTGGCTACCAGTACGTCACAATCGGGGGGTAACAAGTGGGGGTCACCCCTCCTTTATACCTCCCGACCGACAGACAGAGCACGTGACGCGCTCTCTAGCGCCCCTCTTATAGTCAGGCCAATTATGGAATTGCCCGACAATAAGCAAGGAGGCCGCTATACTACTTATGCCGATTATTGAAGGGTCCCCAGTGAGAGTAGGGTATATATTCCCCCGACCTCCGCGGGCGGAATATATAAAACCTCCCCGGATCTCACTGGCCTCCCCACAATAATCCTTGGCACAACTCGCTGCCACCAACCGCTTCACGGTAACTATTAGCCGAACACACAGACGTGGGATTCAAGATCGAGATAACAGAACAGCCCAAGATTAATTATATAATTTAATCAGCCTAAAGCACACTAGAAACTACAATATATACAATAGGGAATCTACAGAATATACATATGTCAGAGTACAGTTACAAGCAAAGCATGGGTTACAAACAGGCATACACAGTTCCAGCAGTTACCTTGTGCGTCTGGCCACAGGGGGGCGCTGTAGACCAGGTTTCCAGGAACTCCCACAGATGTTTCCTACACGTGACCCCCAGCGAAAGAACCCTGGAAAATGGCCGAAGTAGGGTTATCAACCTGGGCAAATCCAGGTCCCCTCCTACCTTAGTGACCTCAGAGGGAGCACTGCTCCACCCCTGGCTGGAGTTATGGACAATCCACAACATGGAATATGGGCCATAACTTTGCCTGGGAGCGTCGTAGGCGGACGCCAACGCTCTCATTGTGACAGCTATGAATTTAGCTACAGAATGAGAGGACTCATGACTTGTCTACTAGTTCCCCATTGGCTGATATCACGCCTGGGGTATTTCCCAAGCTCCCGCTCCCATAAAAAGGGTGTGCCAGCATCGTCCGCATGCGGAGACACCATTTTTATGGTTGCCATATTTATCGGAAATATGGCTTGCGAGATATGAACCATTTTTTACTGGAGTCGTTCTGTCTGGATACTTCCAAGCTTGCTAATTAGATAGCAGCTCCTACCACAGGGTCACGGCAGGGAGTCCTCCTGTGTCCATTGTTCCCACATCATCTCATCTCCATATCACAGGAGATGGCCATGGAGGTGTAACACCTTCACAGATGCTGGACATTGAGAACAAGAAGGGAGGGGGGCACTGCCAGGGAGTGATGAGCGATTATGACTGGAAGTCATAATTCATCTTCATATCCCGGGATTTGCCTCACAGGTTCATATTAAACAAACTCCATCTCTAAGGACTGTGTACAAATATAACTGACTTTATAGAGTTCCAAATTTAAAAAAGACAGGGTACTGTGATGGAATATTAAAGAAAACTACCATGAGACACCTTGGTTATGTGGATTTCATCCTAAATATCCATTGAGTTTCTTTTTGAGGAATGAGCCTATCCCAGTCACATTTTCTTACACTGTCCATAACTACCTCCAACACAGAAAAAGACAGTTCACAGGACTGATCCTCTCTCAACTCTGTGGTGCGTTGGTGTGCACTTCCCTGAAGACTGGGGGTGAAGAACTTCTTCTCCCTCCGCTCTTTGGTCAGCTGGGCTCTTCCCTCTGCTCTTCTGGACAGCTAGGCTCTTCCCTAGACTCCTCCAGACAGCTGGGCTCTTTCCTCGGCTTCCTACCGACTTCCTCTCTCAGCTCCTTCTCACAGAATATCAGGAGTTTCTCTCCCTATTGCCGCACTTTTTGGGCTAGACCAACAGACAGCACACAGAAGGGGCTGTGAGGGCGAGTCCAACATAACAGGGGGACACTTGTTTCCTTAAAGATACAGAGCATCAAAGTCCTTCATAGGGGTACACCCAAGTACAGAAACTGCAATTTCTGCATTTAAAGGTGCCACAGATTTAGTGCAAGGCATTCTTTAAGAGATCGTCCTATTCTGGATATTATTCTCGGGTTCTCTGGAATTGTATCCCTCAGGTCAATATTTTCTGTAGATTTGATCTGCCTGATTATTGTATGTTTCTGTGACCCTAAGTATATATTTGTCCCCCTCTCTTGTCCTGGGTGGAAATAAGGTAAGTTTCTTCTATTCGAAAGATTCTTTAAAGGTTAGTTTTCAAGTGTCATCAAGATATACGCTTTGTCTGAATCTTCTTCTAAGTTCTAGTGCTTCAGTTCTAAATGTTTCGACTTCCAAACAATTCCATCTGACTGAGATACTGCCCTTAGGTATTCCTCTTTTTAAAGGGGCCGGGTGGTGACTGTCAAATCAAATTGAAAAAGCCCATTAGAGGCCATTGGTTTTCTATAAACATTTGTAAAAAGATGGCCCTCAGTGTCAATTCCTGGACCCCGGCCAGATGGCAAAGACGTCATCAATAAACGTGTGCCATATGGAGATCATACTGAACCACCAAACCTCTCCATTGGCAAAGACTACAGTGTCCTTCCACCAGACCAGGAGGATATTATCGTAGGTTGGCCCACAAGGGCTTCACATCACAGTCCCCCAGCGCTAGTGGTAGTACTTATTGTTGTTCCATATGATTTTCATATGGCACAGATACATTGATAACATCTTTGCCATCTGGATGGGTTTCAGGGATGAGTTTTTTTAGATTCATGAAGGAGCTGAACAACAATGATTTTGGTTTGAGTTTTACATCTGATCTTGACCAACATAAACTACTGTTCTTGGATACAGAAATTAGAATTGACAAAGAAGGCCATCTTAAAAATATTAATAAAAAAATCAACGTCCTCTAATGGGCTTTTCTGATTGAACCGTAACCACCTAGCCCCTTTAAAAAGACAAATATCTAAAGGGCAGTATCTAAGAGTCAGAAGGAATTGTTTGGAGGGTGGAACATTTAGAACTGAGGTATTAGAACTTAGAAGTTGATTCAAAGACATTGATGACACTGATTCTAGTCTTCAAACATGCTTTGAATAAAGAGAGACATACCTTATTTTCACCTAGGTCCAGGGAGGGGGAGAAATACATACTTAGGGTCATATGAACATAAGATAATCAGAAAAATCAAATCTATAGAATCCTCAGAAAACATTCTGAATTGTGATGGATGGACCAAGACTGTAAAAGTCTGGATACCTAATGATTCAAAAGAACAGAGAGCACTGACCCTTGGCCCAGAGTTCTCAAGGAACTCCAGGTAATGATCTGGGTCTAGCCACCCAGGTAATAAAAAAAAAACAAAGAAAATAAGAATAAAGCAAGCGCTTTATACTTACTGGTCTCCATGCAGCTGTAACTCTGCTTCCAGACAGTTCACTCTACTTCCGGGGCTACTCATTATCTTCATGCGTATGCACTGCTTTCCCTCCCAGCAGCAGTCCTGTCGTCTCTGATTGGTTGCAGTCAGACAGAGCCCCCCAGTCTGTGTGACGGTGTGTTTCACCGCTCACAGCCCATCTGCTCCCTGCTCACCCCTCCCTCACAGCAGAGCGCTGCAAGCAAGAGACGCGATGCTCTGTGCTGTGAGGGAGGAGGGAGTAGGGAGGAGGGAGCAGATGAGCTGTGACAGCGATGAAACACCGCTCACAGCTCAGTGAGAGTCTGGAAGAATGCAGCCAGCTGCACAGATGTGATGTGTGCGGCACTTGACGGTGACGTCACTGGAGCGGGAACAGCGGTCTGCAATAGTGCCTCTCACAGGCACTATTGACAACACAAGGTATTTGAGAGAAATATTGTTTCTCAATATAATATCGAACTAGACAATAAAAAATATGGGTGAACCACCCCTTTAAGCATACGGCTACAGGCTGCAGCCCCCAGCCATGTGCTTATCTTGGCTGTGTATCAAAATAAGAGGAACTACATGCAGCTTTTTAATTATTTAAATAAATCATTTTAAAAAACAGTGTGCGGACCATCAATTTTGATACCCAGCTATAATAAAGCCAACAGCTGGGAGCTGGTTTTCTCAGGCTGGGGAGGCCCATGGTTACTGGGGCCCCCAACCTAAAAATAGCAGCCTGCAGCCGCCCAGGATAGTCGCATTCATTAGATACAATTCCGGAACTCTACCCAGCTCATCCCGAATGCCCTGGTGTGGTGGCTATTGGGGTAATAACGGGTCAATGTAAACACAGTGACTTTATGGCAATAATCCGCTCTTGACCTGGTTGGGTAAAACACATCCAAGCAAGCATGGACTAATGACCCACCTGTACTGCAGCCCAAACCACGTGCCTCCACCTACTCTGGGATGCACCACCATTGCATGCAAGAGTACACAGTCGTGCACTCCACCACCCACACTGACAATAGAACGCACTGCCATATTGGAATATGCACCTCATAGACAAGTGTGCATGCGCCGTTGAGTGCGCTCCAGTCTGGAATGCATCACCGCACCATGCGCCTGTGCGATGGTGCACTCTCCACAGCGCAGCTCATTGTGGTGAGCAACCCTGATCTGTAGAGAGCGCTCCATGCAGGCAGGCACTGCAACTACTTGCAGATAAATCAACAGAAAATGCCGCAGCTACCCACCCCTGGGCATCAGCCATGTTGCATGTGTAGACAGCAGGCGGTAATCCTCCACATACACTGGGCAGGTGGTGCTTATCCCCCAAGCAAAAAAAGTTCCTGGATAGAGTCCAACAATAGAGATTTGGTCCATGAGGGGGCCCTGCTGTCAACTCTGCTCCTGCCTTTTTACCTGCACCATGAATAAATAAAGTCTTTTTTACTGGACGTTGGTGAGTGCTACCCTATCTCTATTGTTGGACTGTAACTACTTGCGCCCAAAAGTGAGGAGCTCTTTGTGAAATGTGCATAGAAGATCCAGTTCTTAGAAATGGGTTAACTTGCAACATTATTATTATTATAGCACCATTTATTCCATGGCGCTTTACAAGTGAAAGAGGGTATACGTACAACAATCATTAACAGTACAAAACAGACTGGTATAAGAGGAGACAGGACCCTGCCCGCGAGGGCTCACAGTCTACAGGGAATGGGTGATGGTACAATAGGTGGGGACAGAGCTGGTTGCGCATTGGTCTACTGAACTGAGGGCTATTGTAGGTTGTAGGCTTGTTGGAAGAGGTGGGTCTTGAGGTTTCTCTTGAAGCTTTCCACGGTAGGGGAGAGTTTGATGTGCTGAGGTAGAGCGTTTCAGAGTATGGGGGATGCACGGGAGAAATCTCGTACGCGATTGTGGGAAGAGGAGATGAGAGGAGCAGAGAAGGAGATCTTGTGAAGATCTGAGGTTGCGTGCAGGTAGCTACCGGGAGACTAGGTCACAGATGTAGGGAGGAGACAGGTTGTGTATTGCTTTGTATGTCATGGTTAATGTTTTGAACTGGAGTCGGGTGATGGGAAGCCAGTGAAGGGATTGGCAGAGTGGCGAGGCTGAGGAATAGCGAGGGGAGCTGTGGATTAAGCGGGCCGCAGAGTTTAGGATAGATTGGAGGGGTGCAAGAGTGTTGGAAGGGAGGCCAGAGAGCAGGAGGTTGCAGTAGTCGAGGCGGGAGATGATGAGGGCATGCACTCATATTTTTGCTGATTCTTGGTTAAGGAAAACACGGATCCGGGAGATATTTTTGATTTGTAATTGGCATGAGGTGAAGAGGGCTTGGATGTGTGGCTTGAAGGATAGAGCAGAGTCGAAGGTTACTCCAAGGATGAACTATTGTTGCTTTATGTCACTTACAGATATCACAGTGAGGAAGGTCCACTATGATCCATATAGCATATATTCTGGATATGAAATTAAATCAATTGTAATAGTAAAGAAACTGATCTATAGAGGGGGTAAGGGTATGTGCGCACGTTGCTTTTTACCTGCTTTTTTGCTGCTTTTTCTTCTGCGCTGTTTAATGCCAAAATGGATGTGTTCTTCTATTCAAGCAAAGTCTATGGGAATTTGGGTTTCTTGTTCACACTATGTTGTTCAAAATGCTGCCTTTTTGTGGCAGAACTTTGGTCAAAAACTCAGCTTTGCAGTGCAAAACCCAAGTGGCAAAAACAATTGACATGTTGCTTCTTTGAAAAGCTGAGTTTTTGACCAAAGTTCTGCCACAAAAAGGCAGCATTTTGAACAACAGTGTGAACAAGAAACCCAAATTCCCATAGACTTTGCTTGAATAGAAGAACACATCCATTTTGGCATTAAACAGCGCAGAAGAAAAAGCAGCAAAAAAGCAGGTAAAAAGCAGGTAAAAAGCAACGTGCGCACATACCCTAAAGGACACAATGAATAAATTAAATTAAAAATGGGGCGAACCATGGAAAACAGAAGGCTAGAAATTCTATTAGAACCGTAAGTCTCACTGTAATTCGATACTGAATAGAAGTGATTTGCAGTTTTCCCCTGTAAGGCATTGCTCTCATTACTGTATAGCATCCAATGCGAGAGCAACAGATGCAATATGCTAATGACGCTTGGCTTCTCGCTATGCTACCATCATTAGCTGAATGTCATGTTACTGAGATCCGATTCTCTCACATGCGAGAGTTGGATCAAAGGTGTGGAGAAGAGGGAGAGATTGATCTCCCCACCTTCTCCACTACCTATCATTGCGTATATCGCACTGCGCTCGGATGTCATCAGTGCAGTCCAATGTTTCACACGGACCCATAGACTTTTACGGGTGTGTGTGATCTGATAAATGCTGCCAAATGCAGCAAGCTGCGATTTTTTTCCTCAAGCCAATTTGGTATGAGAAAAAAAACTGCCTAATAGAGATATGCAAACTTGTACGGTTCGCGTTTGCCAATTTGAAATTTGGTACGAGCATTTCCCTGTTCAATTAGAGCTCGGGTACCCAAGCATTTTGTAAAAAAAAAATGGGTAAAGATCGACTATGTTCGGTAACTGTTCGCAGATTCCAAAATGCTTTTCTAATAACATAAGATGCTTTTGGATAGAATTGTGATGTTATATCATGAATGATGGGATGTGATTAATGACAGAAAGGGGTAGGGAGAAACCAGAGGAGCTGCGTACTTTTTATTTCTTTACTTTATTTGTGGATGTTTCTGCAGTCAATCACAGTGCAGAAAACATCTTCAAGGTTCAGACACAAGGGCTCGTGTCATTGGCTGCCTAAGCCACATGTCCCTCTGCATATAAAATGAGGATTGGCGCCATTTTTTAATATTTTTTTTATTAGTTTTTAATAACAGATGATCAATAATCATATAATCTCTCAATACAATATGGTTATGTTAATCTACTAAATTACATATAGTAAATTTCCTCAAATCCCTCAAATTTTTTATATATTTATTTTTATACGACTATAGGAATGTAGAAAGCATGCGTCATTCCAACCAATCACAGAGAGTGTAGAGACACGAGCTGACTAAAATCAATCAGATGACGGAACTCACAGTTGGGGGGGAAAGCAGTGCATATGTATGAGGGATAATGAGCGGACCCGGAAGTAGCGTTACAGCTGCGGGGAGACTAAGTATAACTGCACTGCTGTATTCCTTATTTTCTTTTTCAGTCTCCTAACCCATTTGCAGTCCACCAACACCATTTTATAACATAAGATTTGCCTCACATTGAATCCAATGGGGTTCGGTATGTTCGTTGATCTGTTCGAAAAACTGCTGGCCACACACTGGGTCATTTGGCTAACATAAAGCGATCTGAACCTTGAGAGGTTTAGTCATCTTTACCAAGTAGCAACTACTAATACCATCTACTTTAATAAGGATTATCAATAGGCAATCTCTCTCTATAATCATATATGGTAAACTATAGCTACTACAAATCTATTTAAACAGGTGTCTTACGCTTTAACTCTCCTTCAATTAGTAAAACGTATTATTGGTTCTAATAAGACACTGAGGACTACAATATTTTACTTCTTTAATCTTTTACCAATGAATAGAAAATGTTATTGGTATTAATGAGACTCTAGAGACTGCAAAATTTTACTCCTTTAACCTTTATTGGATTTAAGAATATCTCTAAGGATTGTAATGTTTTACTACATCAGCTCTGCACCAGTTAGACCAGGTTTACACTAAAAAACAGAATTAAAAGGCAGGGGATCAAATATTTTCATCATTACTTGCCTGAGCTAGGAATCCCAAAATCACTAAAACTGAGGAGGGGTGACGTGGGCATGCAACGCTCTTAGAATTGTACTGTAGTGATGGGCGAGCATGCTTGCCACTGTTCAATACTCTATTGAATATTGGAGTGCTTGAGCAGTCTCGTTAGTTGATAGAGTATCCTTTCAGGTCAAAAACTCTACCTTGAGGAAATTAACTTTATTTCTCCCGGCAGCCTCTGGCATTCAGCCATACACACTCAGCCAGAGCAGTTTCAGTCACTGTTCAGCATACAGTGATTGCCAGCTGTAACCAAGTCCCGACATTGTGCTTGTATGTATTCAATACAGTATCTGAGGGATCCCCCTTTGCTGTCCAGTCCCTGGAGGCTCACATAAGTGTCATTCCGAAATCGGGAAAAGACCACTCAGAGGTATCCAATTATCGCCTCCATCTCCTTGATAAACGCTGATGTAAAACTCTTTTCCAAGGCTCTAGCTAACAGATTAGCTCCCTTGCTTCCTGGGGTAATACACACAGACCAGGTAGACTTTGTGATGGGTCGAGAGGCTAGGGACAACACCAACAAGACTCTTCTATTGCTGTTTTGGGCAAAGGCCAAGGCTCATCCTATGTGCCTTCTATTTATTGATGCTGAGAAGGCCTCCAACCATGTCAGCTTGAATTTCATGTTGACTTCCTTGCATCAGGTGGGATTGGGGGGCCGGTTCGTCGAGAGAGTATTGGTGTTATACAAGGCTCCGACATCTAAAGTCAGGGTAAATGGATTCCTCTCCTCCCCATTTACAATTAAAAATGGCACCCAGCAGGGCTGCCCCCTTGCACCTCTCATGTATGTCCTAATAATGGAACACCTAACAATGGCCATTAGAAACAACCCAAGTATTCATGGGATCCCTACTAAAGGGGGGAAATGTAAGACCGCTCTATTTGCGGATGATCTCTTCCTTTATGTTTTTTCAGCCCCACATCTCCTTCCCTTCACTAATTAAAGAATGAGAAATTTGGCCATCTCAGTAATTTTAAAGTAAACTACACCAAAACGGAAGCCCTCAATATTACCTTGCCTGATGGAGAAGTAACACATATGAAAGAACTTCCCCTTCAAATGGCAGGCCTCGGCGTTGACCTACTTAGGGGTCGCGGTTGCAGGTGATAGTTAAGTTGGAACAATTTGGACCTATGTGCCTCTCTTAGACAAGACCCTTAAAGATTTAAAGAATTATGACAAAAACAAACTCATGGTTTGGGTGAATCAAGAATTAAAAATGGACATCCTCCCCCGCTTCCTATACCTATATCAGATAGTCCTCATAATCCCACCAAACCTCTCCTTCTCCAAACTTCAGTCGGCTCACAATAAATTTGTTTGGGGAGGGGGGGTAGTAGACTCCAAATTGGAATTAAGACACTATACAAAGCCAAGGAGAATGGAGGAGTGGGATTGCCTAATCTCAAACCCTACCATAGAGCAGCAGTTTTAATGCACCTATTAGACTGGCAGTTCCACAGCTCATCCAAGCAATGGGTAAGCTTGGAACAGGAGTGCTCGGAGGTCTCGCCAAGGTTCCTTCATTGGATCGGACCAGAATGCAGGGGGCATGTAAAACCGGAAGCAGAACTTCTGAGGGCTATCCTGAGATTCTGGGACTCGGGAGGGGGGAGGGTTATGTCGCGGGGTCAGGGCCTCATCTCACCTTAGTTTGCCAACCCGGAATTTTCCCTGGGCTTGAAGTTGAAAAATACCTATGCTGGATGAGAAGCCAAGATAAACGATTTTTTCATGTACTTAAGGGTGCAGAACTCCCTCCTCTCTCTGACCTGCTTACCCCCAAACACAGAACCCCTTCTACATGGCTAGAATATCTCCATCTCAGTTCTTTCTAAAAGAGCAGCGCAGACACAAGGTCTATTCTTCTACGCCCACGCCATTCAAACAGCTCTTTCTATTGCAAGACCCCCCTGAACATACTCTCTCATATATAAACTCATAACCCAGCGTGATAACAGTCAGGGGCTTCATTTCCTTCAGAAGTGGCAATGGGACCTAAACACGAACATCACAGAAGAGGATTGGAGGAAGGCCTTTATATTTTCTCACAAATTTTCTTTTTCCTGTTCCATGCAGGAAAAAAAAAATTATAAAATGTTGTCCCGTTGGTACTGTTGTCCAGACATTCTACATTCTATTTTTACTTCTGTCTCAGACAGGTGTTGAAGCTGCGGTAGAGAAAAAGGTACTATTGCTGCATATATGGTGGAGCTGTGACGTTATCAGGACTTTTGGGACTCTGTCTTCTCAGTCTATAACAAAATAAGTGGTGACAATCTAGTTGTTGCCCTAGAGGTAGCCTTGTTGTTGATTCTGCCCGGATCCATCAAAGCACAGAAATCAAGCTTATTATGATTCTGCCTTTCGGCAGCTCAAGTTTTGATCCCTAGGCACTGGAGATATCAATATAGCAAGGATTAAAATTTAACTTTTAATAAACACAGTGTAAAATCATGATAGATTAAAGTGCAGTGCATAATAAAGTGAAAAAAGAGAACGTTCTCACCCAGTTCTTCTCCTGAGGAGATAAGATACCACTGGAATGTCCAAGGCGGAAGAAAGCTGAGCCAACCGATACAATGACAGGGGGGACAATACCAAATACACTATCCCTGTCGTGCCCATGTAATAGCTTCCGCTCTTACAAGGGCAGCACCCAAGTCAGGATAAACTACCCTTATAACAATATACCCCTCCCAACGCGTTTCCCTCTCCGTGTGATCGGAGAGTTCCTCAGGGGAGAACTGAAAAGTATAGCCTGCAATGGCAGGTCAATACAACACACTGCACGCTTCAAGCAAGTGTGTTCACACACAGCTAATTTTCTGTGTGTGTGCTAGTGGCCAGTGGGACACTGTATGCTGTTAGATCCCTACCTTAAATACCTCTCAGCATTACTATACCATCCGCCATCAGTGGGAGCACATGTTTAAACAGTCTCACTAATCAATCACCAATTTCCTGCAGGCAGCCCATAGCAAGTCTGCCCAGATCTCTATTAGACAATACAAGTGCGATCATCACTGCACTTGTCTATTAGTTTTACCTAGCCCCTAGATTAGTTCCGCGTTCCTCACGTGGAACGCACTCATGGCACATGCGTCCGCAAATCAAAGGCAGATGGGTTAATAAGTGCTGAGGAATTCGCCTTCCTGCTTCCTGATTTTCCGGTGATGCCCACGTTCTATGTACTACCGAAGGTCCATAAAGGGATCACACCCCTAAGGGGTCGACCTATTGTTTCAGGGGTTGGTGGTATAGGACAGAACGTGGGCATCTATCTGGATGAGATCTTGAGTCCATTCGTGACATCATTACCCTCCTATATCCGTGATAGTATGGATTTTATGAAGAGAATTGAGGGGGTCACGGTGGACTCTGGAACATTCCTGGCTAGTATTGATGTGGAGAGTCTATACTCTTCGATACCCCATGATCAAGGAACAAGGGCTATTGAATATTTTCTTTCCACTAGAGGTCAACAATTTGAGGTTCACAATGAGTTTGTTCTTTCCTTGTTACATTTTGTCCTGCATAACAACTTCTTTATGTTTGATTGTTCAGTATACCACCAGCTCAGGGGCACCGCGATGGGGAGCCCTAGTGCTCCCGGTTACACAAACTTGTTCCTGGGCTGGTGGGAGGACACGTGTGTGTTCTCTGAAAAAATGTCGAGATATACGTGTATGATTGAAATCTGGACACGATTTATAGACAATGTCTTTTTGTTGTGGAAGGGCCCTCAGGAAGACTTTACCAACTTTGTAGAAGATCTGAATTGTAACTCCATAGGATTAAAATTCACGTTTGTTATTCATCCGAAACAACTATCCTTTTTGGACCTATGGGTTTCAATAGATGACCAGGGGGTACTTCAGACTACCATTTTCAGGAAGCCAACTGCGACTAATTCTCTCCTTAATTGGAGAAGTCATCACCCATTCCCTCTCAGACGTGGTATCCCGAAGGGTCAGTACCTACGTCTGAGACGGAATTGTTCCACCAGGGAAGAATTCGTTGAGAAGGCGAAAGACCTGAGGGAACGCTTCTTGGACAAAGGCTATCCAAATTATATTCTTAAGGATGCCCATCACCACTCTCTTAGACAAGATCGGAATTTACTCCTTGTTCCTAAACCAAAAAAGGAAGGAAGTGGTGATTTAGCGAGGTTCATTACGACCTTCACAAAGGGTTCCAACCAAGTAAGACAGATACTTGAACAACATTGGGGGATCCTCAAGATGGACAACGATATTGCGGATGCAATTGGGGCACAACCATCTGTGACATTTCGTAAGAATAGATCATTACGAGATCGTCTAACACAGTCATTTTGTGGCCCCTGATAAACCAACAACTTGGCTCCCAGATAAATCTACTGGGTGTTTTAAATGTGGGTCATGTGTGGCCTGTAGCCACATTCAGACAGGCAAAACCTATACCAGTACGGTGACTGGTGAGTGTTTAAAGATGAGAGAATTTGTAAATTGCAAGACTAAGGGTGTTGTGTATTTAGCTATGTGTCATTGCGGTAAGTAATATGTTGGGAAGACCATAAGGGAGTTTCGCCGAAGGGTGGGAGAACACCTAGGTGACATTAGGAATGAACATGACACTCCTATCTCTAGGCACATGAACACACAGCATTCTGGTAACAGGGAAGCAATCACCTTCATGGGGATTTTGAGAGTTAAATCATCCCCAAGGGGTGGTAATTTTGATAGACTGCTCCTTCAAAAGGAAGCAAAAATGATCTTCAAATTAAGGACATGTCGCCCAGAAGGTCTAAATGACCAGATTAATTATGGCTGTTTTATCTAGTGTCTCTGGCTGGGGTGAGTTATTTGGTGGTTGATGGTTTCAGTTGTTCATTTGACCTTACTATTTGATCAGGTATGGTAGCCCTTGTTTGAATGAGCCTACACCAGAGATTGTTGGTTTTTGAAATGTTAGGCTTGTGGGAGCATATTATAGGTGCTCTTGTGTGCAGTGATTTTGCACCCAACAGACCTTCTAGTATTTGACATGGTTATGAACATGTTGTCTCTGATTTCCCCCTTGTGTGCAGTGATAGTTTAGTGACTTTTTGTTCCTACCTCCTTGTTTAATTCATTATTGACATACTTCTCTTAGGCCCTTTATATTCTATTGTGGATACTTTTTAGGTAACTCTAATGTACACCTTATATGAATCCATCTAATTACTCTATTTACCAACTGTCTCTATTGATAGATTAATAATTACCTTATCTATGGTACTATCTATGTAAAATGTGCATATGGCTTTAAGGTCAATTTCATATTTAAATACACTTTGTGTTATGACTGGTAGCGGCAGTAGACAGGCTTCTCTACTCATATTGCATTGCTGAATGGGTTATGCATTGGATGATGGCCGCTGCTAGATAGACATCCATTCATGCGCCGCGCATTCGCGTTGTATGCGCTCCACAGTGAAACGCGGAAATATGAGAATAATGGAGCTCTGCCCGCGCGTGCGCACGGATGACCGCCCGGGTCATCTGAAGGATCAATGGCGGACCGCGCATGTGCCATGAGTGCGTTTCACGTGAGGAACGTGGAACTGATCTAGGGGCTAGTGAAAACTAATAGACAAGTGCAGTGATGATCACACTTGTATTGTCTAATAGAGATCTGGGCAGACTTGCTATGGGCTGCCTGCAGGAAATCGGTGATTGATTAGTGAGACTGTTTAAACATGTGCTCCCACTGATGGCGGATGGCATAGTAATGCTGAGAGGTATTTAAGGTAGGGATCTAACAGCATACAGCGTCCCACTGGCCACTAGCACACACACCGAAACTTAGCTGTGTGTGAACACACTTGCTTGAAGCGTGCAGTGTGTTGTATTGACCTGCCATTGCAAGCTATACTTTTCAGTTCTCCCCTGAGGAACTCTCCTATCACACGGAGAGGGAAACGCGTTGGGAGGGGTATATTGTTATAAGGGTAGTTTATCCTGACTTGGGTGCTGCCCTTGTAAGGGCGGAAGCTATTACATGGGCACGACAGGGGTAGTGTATTTGGTATTGTCCCCCCCTGTTATTGTATCGGTTGGCTCAGCTTTCTTCCGCCTTGGACATTCCAGTGGTATCTTATCTCCTCAGGAGAAGAACTGGGTGAGATCGTTCTCTCTTTTTTCACTTTATTATGCACTGCACTTTAATCTATCATGATTTTACACTGTGTTTATTAAAAGTTAAATTTTAATCCTTGCTATATTGATATTGTATTTAGGATATTGGGCTTTATTTTGTTGCCGTAAGGCAAAATTGCTTTCCTAGGCACTGGAGATCCCTGGAAATTCTGAATCTGAAAGATTGGCTTGCAGAAATGACTAACCTGTGTAAAATGGAGGACCTGACTGCGGAACTAAATCGCTCAACTGAAAAATCTGCCCGACTCTGGAGCCCTTGGATTTTGTTCTTGGACTCGCCCTGCTTCAGGTCATTATTTGAGACTGACGTAAATCATTTTACCTCCTCGCTTAGCTGGGGGGGTTACTATCCCGATGCCAATCCACTTATAAGCTCCTCTGGGCGAACATGGAAACTAATGAGCCCACCCTTTCCGGTAACCTCTGCTCCCTCTCTTTTTTCTTCCCCTTCATAGTCATTGCCCTCTTCTTTTCTTCTATAGATAGCCTAGAAAAGGAGAAAAAGGCGGCTATTTGCTCTATTCCTATTTCTGGTTTCTTTTGTACTTCCTGATACAATAACAGTCACCAAGACTTATTTGTTGATTAACCTTGTTTTTGCAGAGACCTATAGCTTTCTAGAAAACCTTTTGCTACATTTGGTCTCACAAATTTTGTATTTGGTTGACATAAGATGACCATGTAAACTGTTAATTATATACTGTAATATCTCGAAAGTTTAATAAAATGACAAAATATTAAAATATTCACTACAATGTTAGATGAAATCCTTAAGCGGAGAAGTTTCCATTATGGGCTCACTTTGGGGGTTTCTCTTGTTCTGGCACCTCAGGGGTTTGCCTAATGGAAGTCACAATATATTCAAATGAAATCTGCCTTTTAAAAGCCAATAAGTAATACGTCCCATCAGATCTCCACATTGTGCTCAAACAGTAGTGCACAACCACATATGGGGTACTGTCTTGTTCAATAGAAACTACATAACAAATTGTGCAAACCTTAGATTCCTAAGTTCCTTCCTATTGTTCTGATGACAGCTTGACATCACCTTGGCATTCTCTCAAGTAGCTTAATAAAGCAAGCATCTTAATACATTTTTAGCCATCAATGATCCAGAAAGTCAGTTCTACAAGATTATGAATTGGTGTAGATTTTTTTTTTTTTTTTTGGGGGGGGGGATCATACCTTTCTGGTGAAAAATGTATAGTAAATTTATTGGACTATGCCCTCACTGATCAGAAAAAAAAGCTGGGTGCAGGTCATTAATAAAGTTCCCCTAAAGACCCATCAAATTGCATATGTCTACACCGGCTGACCACTTATTACATAAATATCAGAGAATATTAAAGCATGAAGTCTAAATTTATGTACATTATCATCTCAATGCAGGAAGGAGTTAATCATTGTAGTGCCTAGACTTTAAAAGAAAATAACAGCAGCTGCTAATTCCCTATTAATAACAACATCCACAATGGGGCACATTTGTGGATAATTTATTTAATAATGCCGCTGGGTATTGAAAGCTATAAATCACTGGAGATGGCAGTAATTGTATAGCTGGATCCTACCTCTATTTATATGTTCCGAATATATCTGTCACTCATGTATTTTAAAAGTGTTGTTTTCTGGCAACACAAATTAAAGGTCAGTTTACCTCCACAGGTTTCTTCACTTCCATAAGGTGAGATTACAATTCTCCCCTAAACAGATACATGTCAATCATTTTCTCCTTCATTACGAATAAAAGAAGATGGCTATGAATTCTCCCCAAGTTGTGACCACTTTTAAAGAATCAAAAATTATGTGATAGTGTATTACTGTGCAGACAGATATACCTTGACTGCATAATGGCAGAGGCAAAAAATTTGTGCTGGAGCCACCACTACTTTCTGTAGGACCTCTACCAGTCCAAATGTCCTTCATGGTGGTTTGTCATGAAGCTACTCAGTTTGGAGTATAGTTTATGGCTTCTAGTTTATAGGTTTTTTTAAGCTGTACATGCCAAAAATACAGGCATTAATAGGGCATACCAAAATTACACAATTCGTGACGCCACCCACGGTGTGTGAGGAAGATGGTAAGTTACCCTTGTTTGCTTCTTTGCAGGTTTGCTACCAATCCAGAAGACTCTTGTGGTTTGAGTATTTACTGTATTCGTTTTTATCTTCTCAGAACCTTGATAGTTCATTTCTGTCTATTAACATCTTTTTTGAGAAATTGTTTTTGCTAGATTCCTCACCTGCTTATGCGATATCTTTCATATATAACTGTTTGATCACAAAGGGTAACTTAGGTAAATTGAAATTTGAACAGGTTTGGGACGCAAATTGGTGGTTTTGACCCTGTTAGATTGGAAAAAGGGATTCCTATTCGCTCACAATCTATTGTTTGATCAGATCAGGAAAATAATTCCAACTTCCATACCTTAATTGGTAACATCCCTTACACATCTAACTTACCTGCGATTTTTCAACAGTCTCTGATACAATGATGAAAATAAGTATTTGATACACTGCCGATTTTGCAAGTTTTCCCACCTACAAAGAAAGGAGAGGTCTGTAATTTTTATCGTAGGTACGCTTTAACTGTGATAGACAATAAAAGAAATACAGAAAATCACATTGTATGATTTTTAAAAAAATAATTTGCATTTTATTGCATGAAATAAGTATTTAATACAATAGAAAAACAATTTAAGATTTGGAACAGAAACCTTGGTTTGCAATACGGAGGTCAGCGGTTTCCTGTAGCTCTTGAACAAGTTAGAACACATTGCAGCAGGGATTATGGGCCACTTCTCCGTAGATTTCTTCTCCAGATATTTCAAGTTTCTCAGGTTGTCACTGAGCAAAATTGAGTTTCAGCTCACTCCAAAGAGTTTCTATTGGGTTCAGTTCTGGAGACTGATTAGGCTACTCCAGGGCCTTGTATTGCTTCTTACGGAAGCATTAATTTCCCTGGCTGTGTTGCGGCTCATTGACATGCTCCCATCGATGCGGTACAGTCGTCTTGTCCCCTTTACATAAAAACACCCCCAAAGTATGATGTTTCCACCCCATGCTTCATGGTTGGGAAGGTGTTCTTACAAACACGACGAGTGGATTTGATGCCAAAAAGTTCTATTTTGGTCAAATCTGACCACATGACCTTCTCCCATGCCTCCTCTGGATAATCCAGATGGTCATTGGCGAACTACAAACAGGTCTTGACATAGGCTGGCATGAGCAGGTCCTTCCATGTTGTCCTGAGCTGATTCCTGACTTTTCTTAGAATCATCTTTACCCCACAAGGCAAGATCTTGCATGGAACCCCAGAATGAGTAAGATTAACAGTCATCTTGTGTTTCTTCCATTTTCTAATAATTGAGCCAAAAGTTGTTACCTTCTTTCCAAGCTGCTTGCCTATTGTCCTGTAGCCCATGCCAGCCTTAAGCAGGTCTACAATTTTGTCCCTGGTGTGCTTAGACAGATCTTTGGTCTTGGCCATGATGAAGAGGTTGGAGTGTGAATGTGTGTGTGGACAGGTGTCTTTTATACCGGTAACAAGTTCAAATAGGTGCAATTAATACAGGTAATGAACGGAGAGTAGGAGGGCTTCTTAAAGAAAAAATAGCAGGTCTGAGAGAGCCAGAATTCTTGCTTATTAGTAAGTGATCAAATACTTATTTCATGCAATAAAATGCAAATTATTTAAAAATTATACATTGATTTTCTGGATTTTTGGGGGATTCTGTCTAAGAGTTGAAGTGTACTTACGATAAAAATTACAGACTTCTCCATTCTTTGTAAGTGGGAAAACTTTTAAAATCGACAGTGTATCAAGTACCTATTTCCCCAGCTGCATATTTTGGAAGTGGTTCATTTTTGGTGGGAATGTGGTAACATCAAGCCCTTCTGGCTTAAAGTATTATTGAATTATCACTTGATTACAGGAAATAGAGTTGTGGGGAATACTTAGATTGCTCTTCTCTCTATTTTACCTTTGTCAGTAGGGTATCAAAAGGAAGACCTTCTTCGCTTTTGCTTAGAGGCTGCTCATACAGTAATTCCACTGCAAATAGTCTCCTACTCCCACTAGAGTGGCTTAGGGATGTTAGGGAGCAGACACCGGTTAGGGTCAGGTGGGACACGTCTCCCTCTTCCTACCATAAGGGCCTACCTACCCCCTTTCCATCCCAGTTGTACCTCTCTGTTGCACTGGGTGATCCCTTGCCCAAGCATGATACTTGTCTCTGGGTTTTATGGAAATATATTTACATGTTCTCTATTGTGACACTCATTTGCTATTGATTAAAGGTCTTTTATGACTGTTGGCTTGTTTGTATAATTTAACAACAATATTTTGCATAATTGATTAATTGTATAATAACCTGGGGAATTTTTCAATAAAAATAGACAACCTAAAAAAGGCACAGTTATGTTATTGAAGAAAAAACAAAAAAGCTAGCACTAAATGTACACTACAGCACTAAAAATTCCAACTGTACTTATTATAAATTTGAGATTTTTGGCAAAAAATTGCAATTTCTTGAGCCACCCCGCCACTCCACGGCAAATGTCATTTGCGGCAGTCCTAACACTAAAATATTTTTATAAAATGTGCCAAACGGCCTCACATATGAAATAGAACTGCTCTTAGCAGCGCTCACCTGGTCTATTTCAGTCCCGTACCCATGACTGAATCATGGCTGTGGGCGGGACAGGTCCAAGCAAATGCTGCATGAAGTATATAGCCTGTGGACAGGGCCTGATGACTGAATGTGAACAGTCACCAATCGCCAAAATCTAGACAGATGGAATACATCCCAAATTGGGGTGCATAGCAAGGTGTGGGTCAGCCACCAACCAATTCAATGAAGAAAAAACAAAAAAGCTAGCACTTTGCCAAAAATCTCAAAATTTTTATAATAAGTACAGTTTGGAATTTTTAGTGCTGAAGTGCACATTTAGTGCTGGCTTTGTTTTTTCTTCATTGAATTGGTCGGTGGCTGACCCCCACCTTGCTATGCACCCCAATTTTGGATGTATTCCACCTGTCTAGATTTTGGCGGTTGGTGACTGTTCACATTTAGTCATCAGGCCCTGTCCACAGGCTATTTACTTCATGCAGCATTTGCTTGGACCTGTTCCACCCACAGCCATGACTCAGTCATGGGTACGGGATTGAAATAGACCAGGTGAGTGCTGCTAAGAGCAGTTCTACTATTCATATGTGAGGCCGTAAAGCACATTTTATAAAAATATTTTAGTGTAGGACTGCCCCAAATGAGATTTGCCGTGACGTGGCGAGGTAGCTCAAGAAATTGCAATTTTTTTGCCCAAAAATCTCAAAATTTTTATAATAAGTACAGTTTGGAATTTTTAGTGCTGAAGTGCACATTTAGTGCTGGCTTTTTGTTTTTTCTACAGTTATGTTATTCACTGCAAGACGCTATTTTTTGTAGTCACTGCGTAGTTTGGGGCAATGTTCTGTAATTTTTAAACCATACTATGGCTGTACTATTACTCTATTTGTATCCGGCCTTTTTTCTCCACACAGACTATTCTCAGCAACCTTTATATATGGCTTTACAGACCAGATATTTATCCTCTTTCAGCTGTAATATTAATTGGCCTAATATGAAGAGATAAAAACAATTACGCACCAGTCCAGAATTGAATAGCTTCCAAACAGTGCCACAACGATAATTGAAGGTAGATAAGATCTTTCATACCAAGGTTCATGTCAGATAAATTGATTGAATATTACATGTTTCCAATGAAAAGAATGCAGCAAGAAAATCATGTACTGTATGTATTTTACATATTTCCATCTCAGATTAATTTTCTTTGAACGGGATGCTGTCAATTTAGGAGACAAGTACAGTGGTACCTCGGTTTTCATTGATCTCAGGTATCGTTGGTTTCGGTTTTCGTCTGTTTTTGTCTGCTTGCCCACGTGACTATGCTGCTATTTTTGCAACAAGAGATGGTGATCCATGCATTCTCCGGCTCTGTGTGGCATTATCACCCCGCTTGTCAGTTTCAAAATGTATGTAAGATAAAATGTCTTTATTCTTTAAATTAGTATTTTATATTCATTTAATATTCCTTTTATATTAATTTCTTATTGATTTTAGTATTAATCACTATCTTTATTTACTATAAAATGTGTTTTTTTGTATGTATTTTAGAGTGTCTAAAACGGATTAATTGGATTTACATTGATTCCTATGAAAAAAAATTGGTTCGGTTTTAGTCGGTTTCGGTTTTCATTGATTCTATTGAGACTGATTATCAACGAAAACCGAGGTATCACTGTATAGTGGTTCATGGCAAGTGAACGCATGACCAGAAGCACCTAGGCCCTGATACATTATCTGTTCAAGCTCCCTCCCTTACTACTATCTGTTGTACTGCTATCCTCTCATAATCTAGGTACAACTGTAACCTACTCCAAATTATATGTGTAGTGTTTGTCATAGTAAATATCTTAGAACACTTAGGCTCTCTTTAAGCACAGCTTCTGCTTCATCTACAAATGTCACTATTGCCAATCTGCAGCTGCCATTTCTATCATGAAAGGGTGTGGGCAGCTTCAGACTGGTGATTTTTCTAAATAACACCTAACAAAAGAGGTCCCCAAGTGTCCCTTATGTCTCCCTAAAGGACTTGACTTTCTTGCAAAAATCAGACCCTATCTTCCAGAGTGTAGCATCCTGGCATGCAGAGCTGGATCTTATAACCATCTGCCGACCCCCTCGTTGTGAGAGACCCTTAACCTAGTGCTGTTATTGAATGGCAATATCATTAGGGCCGTTTCCGTTTGGTTAAACACATAGCACCGTTGAGTTACAGCAAAGAGAAGAGCTTTTTTACAATGAGGCGGGTCAAGAAGGATTGTGGCATCCTGCTCTGCATGCACAATTCAACAACCCAGAAGTTTGGAAACGACTAGGCTGTGGATGTCTACTATATCTTTTTTCATATAAATTAAAAGGGCAGCCCCAGACTGCTGACAACAGAAGGTAGGGGGGAAAAAAAAAAAAAGCAGAGTGCAGCATCTAGCATTGTACCATTGAATGTAGGATTAGTTGAGTTATTAAGAGTCACCACTGTAGGTAAAATGTTTGGAGGCCAGCTGCAGATACCTCCAAGAACCGCTAAGGGATGTCTTTATGCAGACTGGCAGTGTTAATAGAAATGGAAAAAAAAGTGAATCAAAACCTGGAGCATTAGCTCTTCCCAGTCTAAAAAATAAATAATTTATTGAAAGTCTTAAAAACAATGCATTTTGAGGAAACAATTCACCTACAGACTGGTGATGGGTACACTTTAAAAACAATATAAATCAGAAAATAGGTAAAACATTATTTTACAAAAGGTACCGAGATTGCCTAATTATGCTATGTGCACACTAGGCGGTTTTTACTGAGTTTTTCGGGTGCGTTTTTGTTCAGAAAACTGCATGACTTTGCTTCACCAGCAAAGTCTGAGTTTTAATTGTTGCTGTCTGCACACAGCGTTTTTTTTGGCTGCGTTTTTGTGGTGCCCACAAAAACGCAGCATGTCAATTATTCCTGCGTGTTTCACTGCGTTTTTCACCCAATGAGTTCAATGATATGTTCAAAAACACAATTAAATACGCAAATTGCAAATATAGCTGCGTTTCTATGACTAAAAACGCAGCTATAAACGCAAGGGGTGGGTAGTCCAGTCACCTGTACAGGAAGAGGATTCCTAGTGTTGGTAAACACAGAAGAGTAAATCCTCCCGCTACCACCACCCCTGCTTGCACCTCCTATCCGGCGCCATGTCCAGACGGGAGGTGGAAGCACATGCGAAATCAAAGGTGAAAAGTAAAAAAAGAAAAATATCATATTCACCTGTCTGCAGACTACCAGAACACATCCGATGGCTGCAGGACCTGCCGGTGATCAGCTGATGCGGTCACCTGACGACATCAGCTGACAGTATAAGTCCAGCGGTGAGGCTGGCTTTTTATCACCAGACTGGCTTAAATTATCAGCTGATGGTGTCAGATGACTGCATCAGCTGATTACCACCAGGTCCTGCAGCGATTGGATGGGAGCCTGCACAGAAGTGTGTAGTTTTTTTTTCTTTCTACTGATGCATCAGCTGATTGTATAAACAGCTTTTATACAGTCAGCTGATGTGTCATGTGATTCACATCCTTGAACCTGACACATCTGATCGCTTTGCCATTTTTCCGACAAACCGTTCAGATGATATTGGCTCCGGACTGGACATCGCAGGACCCTGACCCAGGATTACTGTGGAGGAGGGGGGTTCTTTAGTTCAATAAAGATAGAGTCACTAATTATGTTGTGCTTTATTTCTAATAAAAATATTTTTCTGTGTGTTGTGTTTTTTTGTTTTTTTTTTATCTTTACTAGAAATTCATGGTCGCCATGTCTAATATTGGCGTGATACCATGAATTTCGGGCTTAAGGCCAGTTGATAATACACAGCTAGCCCCAACCCCATTATTACCCAGTGAGGCACCAGGACAGCTGGAAAAGTTGGATACAGCACCAGAAGATGGCGCTTCTATGAAAGCACCATTTTCTGGGGCGGCTGCAGATTGCAATTCTCAGCGGGGGTGCCCAGAAAGCTTGGGCACCCAAGGCTGCGGATTCCAATCCCCAGCTGCCTAGTTGTACCTGGCTGGACACAAAAATTGGGCGAAGCCCACGTCATTTTTTTTATTTTACTTTTTATTATTTCATGAAATTCATGAAATAAAAAAAAAAAGGGGGCCTTCCCTATATTTTTGGTTCCCAGCCGGGTAGACATAGGCAGCTGTGGGTTGGGGGCAGCCGTACGTGCCTGCTGTACCTGGCTAGCATACAAAAATATGGCGAAGCCCACGTCTTTTTTTTACGTTTTTGGGCAAAAAAAAACCTCCTGCATACAGTCCTGGATGGAGCATGCGGAGCCTTGTAGTTCTGCAGCTGCTGTCTGCTCTCCTGCATACACTAGTGGAGAATGAAGGAGAACAGAATGATGAAGGAAATGACATAAGATTTTTTTTTTTTTCTTCACCAGTCTTTAATGGCATTGTTCACTGATAAAAAAAAAAAAACAGCATAACAACGCAGTGAACAAAAACGCAGCAAAACGCAGCCAAAAAATGCAAATCGCGGTAAAAACGCATGTTTTTTTTATGCATTATGCGTTTTTGTGCATTTTTAGCGTCCAGAAACGCAGCGCTTTTGATGCCACAAAAAAAGTTAAGTGCGCACCCTTACAATACATCTAACTGACTTGAATATTAAAGTATTTCTGTACTTCCCAAACTTGGATAATTCTTGAAGACATACTGATATTTTCAACCTTAGATTTACACAAAATTGAAGTATTGCAGTAAAAATCCATTATTGCTGCTTAAATAAATACATAAAACACAAAAAACCTGAGCTGTAACAAATGTTCAATAAACATGCAACATTACAAGCATGTGAATTGCAGCCTCAAGACTAGAAAAAAAACAAGGAGAAAAATTGTAGGAAAAATACCCTGACTATAAATAAATAAATTGCAAGTGCTTAATAACAGGGTACATAGTATATACATTTTTGCAAAAAGGTAAGAAGCTGTCTCACCTCGTCACGGTGTACCCATCTGAGACAGTCCCTAACCTACTAAAGTTAAAAACATATTCTGTACCTGACTTGTGTCATGTCCAAAACTTCAATATGAATGGTAAAGTGGTCAGCTGGGTCCCAGATTAAATACACAGCAAAAAGTGAGAAGCAGGTAATTGTTCAGCCTCAGTATCAGGAGGGCTGCTTCTCACTTTTTGCTGTGTATTTAATCTGGGACCCAGCTGACCACTTTACCATTCATATTGAAGTTTTGGACATGACACAAGTCAGGTACAGAATATGTTTTTAACTTTAGTAGGTTAGGGACTGTCTCAGATGGGTACACCGTGACGAGGTGAGACAGCTTCTTACCTTTTTGCAAAAATGTATATACTAAGTACCCTGTTATTAAGCACTTGCAATTTATTTATTTATAGTCAGGGTATTTTTCCTACAATTTTTCTCCTTGGTTTTTTTCTAGTCTTGAGGCTGCAATTCACATGCTTGTAATGTTGCATGTTTATTGAACATTTGTTACAGCTCAGTTTTTTTGTGTTTTTTGTCTGTTATCTTGCTTTAATGCAAGTTGGGGGTGCAGCCCTCCTGATACTGAGGCTGAACAATTACCTGCTTCTCACTTTTTGCTGTGTATTTAATCTTGGACCCAGCTGACCACTTTACCATTCATATTGAAGTTTTGGACATGACACAAGTCAGGTACAGAATATGTTTTTAACTTTAGTAGGTTAGGGACTGTCTCAGATGGGTACACCGTGACGAGGTGAGACAGCTTCTTACCTTTTTACAAAAATGTATATACTAAGTACCCTGTTATTAAGCACTTGCAATTTATTTATTTATAGTCAGGGTATTTTTCCTACAATTTTTCTCCTTGGTTTTTTTTTAAATAAATACATGTTTGCCCTAAAAAAGGGACATTCTGCAAAAACAGTTAAAACAAAAAGCCATAAGAAAAAGGTCAAAATCTGAGATACTGTAACAAGCTGCTATTTAGAAGTTAATAGAATGAGTGTAAAGCTTATGGTTGTAGAAAAATTGGAAACACAGTGGAGGAGCTTAACCAAGCTGCCAAAAACCTTTCCGGATATGCACCATAATTATGTGTTTTGACATTTTGGTTTCTCTGACAATGAGACGTGGTCTCATTGAAACGAGGTGTGGTTTAGCAGAAAGGAGCATGACTAAAAATGCAATATTGTGCATAAAAAAAAAAAAATTAGCAAAATTTTGGACCAAATTTCTCGTACAGAGTAAACTATTAGATTGGGTAAACTTCGACCAGACAGACTAAACTAGTGCCTGACATAAAACTGCATGAACCACTTTGAAAAATTTGGCATATTTTATTAATCTAGTCTAAGTTTACGCTATCTAAAAATAAGAAAGTATTGATAAATATGTGTCACAAACCACCCAGGGGGGGGGTCACGCACACATCCCCCAGGTTGTTCGCTGAAGACTTCATCTGTGACGAAACCGCACCTCGCAGTCCCACTCTGACGTCTGTAATACATCGAAACCATGCAATACAACCTTGTTACTTTTGCCAACATGCAACATTCCCTAAGGAGTACATAAGGTCCACTTGGTGCAGACTAATACTGACACCTCCTGTCCCCAAGGGCACAGGGAGTCACGGGTCGGGAGACAGAGCAGGCTGCACAACCTCCGGTGCGGCACCACACTTGCTCACAACCCCAACAAGCTGATAGATCCTTTTCACTAGCCCCAGTGAACCAGGATTCTCCCGGTCAGGTAGGCTGCAACCAGTTCCTCATTAAATATAGGCCTGGTTCCTTAGCAGGACCAGAAACCAGCCCAGTTAGCGTGTAATATTAAACAGAGCTTACAGACATGGGATTCGTGGATCGAGATAAAAGGACAGCCCAAGATTAGATTATGAATTGAATTTCCTTAAGGGCACACCAGATAATACACTATAGACCAGATGAAATTTACAGATATGTCAGAAATGCAGTTACAAGTAGTTATGGCTGCAAGCAGATGCACAAATGGATCAGTTACCTTGTTCCTTATGATGAGGCTTTGTCCTAGCTCAGCACAGGGAAGGCACTGGGAAGCCACTGGTTTCCTTGGGATTCCCCACACGTTACACAACGCGACTTCTCTGAGAAAAGACACCCTCAAAATGTCCACTTTGATTTTTATGAACCTGCGTACCAGCCATGTACTTTGCACCTGGTGACATATGACAGGGCTGAACCTAGGCTGTGCTTTCAGGTTCCAGAAAATTATGAATTGGCAGTATTCCCCATATCTCCATCTCTGGTGTCCCATGCGGAAGATATCACCATCATATTTCCCATCACGATTTTATCTATCCATAGATAGGAAACATGAGCTTCCTATAGTCTTCCTTCGGCTTGTTATTAATTATGGGCTGATATTCACGTAACACTTAAGGAAAAATGTGACGTGTGTCCTGCTGCCCTGAGGCAGTGGCAGCTACGCACAAATATTGTAACTTATTCCCCGAAGCCAGCCTGACTGCAAAATATCTTTGAAGCTGAATCTTTCTCTAGCTGAATTACTTTGTCAGCAGGGGGCTTACTGGGGCCAGAGCTGCTTCCTTAATTTAAATTAGCTTTGTCACCTGCCATTTAACTTGCAGATCTTGGTGAATACTTCTTGCTGCAAGGCAGGATGTGTGTAAATGAAAAGTGGCAGTAGACTGCAGGTATGAATACCATATTCCTCACAATGTCTTTGTCTTCAATTTTTATTTTTACAGCTGAAATCTGTTTCAGAGGAGTTTATAATGTTATATGACACCTATATTTTATAGGTGCATGTTTAGGGGCTATTACTGGGTAAATTTAGGGGGCTGTAGATGATACCAGAATGTGCGTCCATCTAACAGGTATCATGAACAACTTTAAGGACCAAGGATGTCTGGGATACCAAGACAGCTTGTGCATAAGTAAAGGAACTAAAAAAAAAAAAAACCCGAAGAGTATGCAAAATAAGAAAAAAATTAGTATTGTGACAGTGAGCGTAATTTGCCAGAGGGTGTGTCAGAGTTCATAAATGTTTCACTTATTGTTTAGGAGTTCTACCAAGACACACTTAATGGACAACAACAAGACTCTAGACTGGAAATTTTACCTTCAAGGATTTCAAGACATCCATAATGGCAAGACAGTCATTTTCCTTTTCTTTCTGATGATATATATTACAGCATTAGCTGGAAATACATTGGTTATTGCTGCTGTCGTTACTAGTCCTATCCTTAACTCTCCAATGTATTTCTTCATTTGTAACCTCTCATTTGGTGAAATCATATTTACGTCTAACATTATTCCAAATGTGCTTGGTTCAGTGTTGACTGAAGATGGCACCATATCCGTAGAAGGATGTTTCACTCAGATATTCCTGTTTGGTTGCATCACTGTAACAGAATGCTTGCTTCTCACTATAATGTCCTATGATCGCTACCTCGCCATCTGCATCCCCCTCCAATACTACACAATGATGGACTTCAAGTTTTGCAGAAATCTCTCCATGGGGGCATGGGCTGGGGGCTTAATTTTATCCATTGCATCAAGCTCCCTTATATATATCCTAACCTTCTGTGGTCCTTATATAGTTGACCATTATTTTTGTGATTTCCTGTTGGTTTTAAAATTATCCTGTTCAGACACTACTATAGTAGACCTAGAATCAAAAATATTTTCTGTGCTGGTCACACTGCCATCTTTTATGTTCATCTGTTTCACTTATTTCTGTATTATTAAAGCCATCATTAAAATTCCCTCAAGTACAAGCAAACAGAAAGCCATATCTACATGCAGCTCTCACCTATCGGTTGTATCTATGTATTATGGGTCCCTGATTGCAATATATGTTGCCCAAAAACAAGATCACTTGTACCGCATGAACAAAATACTTTCATTACTGTACACTATAGTGACACCAATATCAAACCCAATTATCTACAGTCTACGAAACCATGAAATGAAAAATTCATTTGCAAAGATTTTCAGATGGCTATTCTCTAGTGATAATATTGATCAAACCAAGTGGCAATTAACACCCACAAATCATTAGTCAATATACTTTTCGTCCTACTTCTGCTGTAAAAATCCAGCGGTGAAATATTAGTATGTCTTTTTTGCTTTTATTGTATGTATTTGCTTTAGGAATTGACAGCCATTTCATCCCAAGAAAAAAGCTTTTTTTCTGTTTAGTAACTGAGCATTAACTTCCTTCTATATTGAATATGTAACATGAAAAAATAAAACATCACCCTTATAGACTATCTGGGTAAAAGTATTGGGAGACCAAGGCATGGCCTGAGAGTCCTAGTGAATGGTCGTGTTCTTTTAAAGCTCCTGCCAAAATATCAGTAAAAGTATCCAGAAACCTGGGATACCCCCCCTCCCCCCCGCTTCTCCCCAAGCAGCTGGAAATGTCCACAAAGTTCAGCACTTGTTATGGACAAGATTATGAACTATTAGGAGTATATATAGGAGCTATATGAAGATATCCAAAAAACAGGATTTAAGATAAGTGCTTGAACTCTGTACCACATCTACAGTGCCTACAAGTAGTCTTCAACCCCCTGCAGATTTAGCAGGTTTGATAAGATGTAAATAAGTTAGAGCCTGCAAACTTCAAACAAGAGCAGGATTTATTAACAGATGCATAAATCTTACAAACCAACAAGTTATGTTGCTCAGTTAAATTTTAATAAATTTTCAATATAAAAGTGTGGGTCAATTATTATTCAACCCCTAGGTTTAATATTTTGTGGAATAACCCGTGTTTGCAATTACAGCTAATAATCGTCTTTTATAAGACCGGATCAGGCCGGCACAGGTCTCTGGAGTTATCTTGGCCCACTCCTCCATGCAGATCTTCTCCAAGTTATCTAGGTTCTTTGGGTGTCTCATGTGGACTTTAATCTTGAGCTCCTTCCACAAGTTTTCAATTGTGTTAAGGTCAGGAGACTGACTAGGCCACTGCAACACCTTGATTTTTTCCCTCTTGAACCAGGCCTTGATTTTCTTGACTGTGTGCTTTGGGTCGTTGTCTTGTTGGAAGATGAAATGACGACCCATCTTAAGATCCTTGATGGAGGAGCGGAGGTTCTTGGCCAAAATCTCCAGGTAGGCCGTGCTATCCATCTTCCCATGGATGCGGACCAGATGGCCAGGCCCCTTGGCTGAGAAACAGCCCCACAGCATGATGCTGCCACCACCATGCTTGACTGTAGGGATGGTATTCTTGGGGTCGTATGCAGTGCCATCCAGTCTCCAAACGTCTCGTGTGTGGTTGGCACCAAAGATCTCGATCTTGGTCTCATAAGACCAGAGAACCTTGAACCAGTCTGTCTCAGAGTCCTCCAAGTGATCATGAGCAAACTGTAGACGAGCCTTGACATGACGCTTTGAAAGTAAAAGGTACCTTACGGGCTTGTCTGGAACGGAGACCATTGCGGTGGAGTACGTTACTTATGGTATTGACTGAAACCAATGTCCCCACTGCCATGAGATCTTCCCGGAGCTCCTTCCTTGTTGTCCTTGGGTTAGCCTTGACTCTTCGGACAAGCCTGGCCTCGGCACGGGTGGAAAATTTCAAAGGCTGTCCAGGCCGTGGAAGGCTAACAGTAGTTCCATAAGCCTTCCACTTCCGGATGATGCTCCCAACAGTGGAGACAGGTAGGCCCAACTCCTTGGAAAGGGTTTTGTACCCCTTGCCAGCCTTGTGACCCTCCACGATCTTGTCTCTGATGGCCTTGGAATGCTAAAGAAACACATGCAGCCATCATTGCTCTGCACAAAAATGGCCTAACAAGGAAGAGTATCGCAGCTACAAAGATTGCACCTCAGTCAACAATCTATCGCATCAAGAACTTCAAGGAGAGAGCTTCCATTGTTGCCAAAAAGGCTCCAGGGCGCCCAAGAATGACCAGCAAACGCCAGGACCGTATCTTAAAACTGTTTCAGCTGCGGGATCGGACTACCAGCAGTGCAGAGCTATCTCAGCAATGGCAGCAGGCTGGTGTGAGTGCTTCTGCACGCACTGTGAGGCGGAGACTGCTTGAGCAAGGCCTGGTTTCAAGGAGGGCAGCAAAGAAGCCACTTCTCTCCAGAAAAAAAATCAGGGACCAACTGATATTCTGCAAAAGGTACAGGGAGTGGACTGCTGAGGACTGGGGTAAAGTCATTTTCTCAGATGAATCCCCTTTTCGATTGTTTGGGACATCTGGAAAACAGCTTATTAGGAGAAGAAGAGGTGAGCGCTACCACCAGTCTTGTCTCATGGCAACTGTTAAGCATCCTGAAACGATTCATGTGTGGGGTTGCTTCTCAGTCAAGGGAATCGGCTCACTCACAGTCTTGAATAAAAACACAGCCATGAATAAAGAATGGTACCAGAATGTCCTCCAAGAGCAACTTCTCCCAACTGTCCAAGAGCAGTTTGGCGCCCAAAAATGCCTTTTCCAGCATGATGGAGCACCTTGCCATAAAGCAAAGGTGATCACTAAATGGCTCATGGAACAAAACAGAAATTTTGGGTCCATGGCCTGGAAACTCCCCAGATCTTAATCCCATTGAGAACTTGTGGGCAATCATCAAGAGACGGGTGGACAAACAAAAACCAACAAATTCTGGCAAAATGCAAGCATTGCTTATGCAAGAATGGACAGCTATCAGTCAGGATTTGGTCCAGAAGTTGATTGAGAGCATGCCAGGGAAAATTGCAGAGGTCCTGAAGAAGAAGGGTCAACACTGCAAATATTGACTTGCTACATTAACTCATTCTGTCAATATAACCTTTTGGTACTCATAATATGATTGCAATTATATTTCTGTATGTGATGTAAATATCAGACAAACACAATTAAAAACCAGAGGGCAACAGATCATGTGAAAATATAATTTTGGTGTCACTCAAAACTTTTGGCCATGACTGTAGATCCGTGTCATCTCTCTGGTCTGTATGGAAGAATAGTATGCATGCTGCTATCAAATGACTCAATTTGGATTGCAGAAAGGGTTAAGGTAGATGCACAATTAGATTGCATCACTGTAAATTTATGACCGCCTTAACAGTGGCGCCCAATGTGGGGCTCGAATCCATGAACCTGAGATTAAGAGTCTCATGCTCTACCGACTGAGATAGCCGGGCCCAAAGGGGGGGGGGGATGTCCCACCTCTGACACCTTGGTGGAAGAGGTAGTCGACTCTAGCATAGCTGAGGCAGGAAACTCTGGATTCGATACAGTGACGGATATACCTTTGGACCCTGACATAACCCCTTTGCGGATGGATCAAGATGTGCATCAAGAAGACTGTTCTACACGGGTATGGTGGTGGTAGCAGAAGACGCTGTGCCGATAGAGCAGTCGCTACCCGCATCGCTGTCTGCAAAAGAAGCAGAGGTATGTGCTCTCGCTGAAGCCTGCAAGATCGCAGCCAACATCTACTCTGTATGGAAGACAAGAGACTTGATCACCGCCAATGGAACTGTACGCCGCCATGAGACCATAGAAGAGCTGATGGAAGCTTTGCTATTGCCAGACAGAGTCATGGTGAGCAGGGTTGAGGCCTACATTGGAGGAGTCAAGGGAAGCAGTAAGAAGTGCCCTCACTGACAGAACATCCAAAGAAGCCCCAAGACCACATACCAGAAACAGTCAGTCAATCTGTGCTTTTAAAATTACCCCGACGTGAAGAAGGAAAAGATGGAAGGTCTTGAGGTAACATTGTCCTGACCCTACAAGACCAAGTCTCAGAAGAAGAGGACTGAGATAGGGTGCAGCTGTGGGCTCCCGAAGACCATAGAAAGTGACTAGTGACCTGCTTTTACTGCCAAAGAGATATGGCAGGCCTTAGACACAGAACTTACCCTACACACCCCGTACCAGCCACAGAATAGAGGGAAGGTTGGGAGGATGGGGCAGTGTAGAAAGCAAGGGCATGAGAGTCTTCCCCTTGCATTGTTTAGTGTCAGACACACCCCAACAGGAGCCCACAAGTTGAGCCCCTATGAGATCCTGTTTGGCAGCGCCCCCAGATTAGGGTTATATTTTCCTCTACTCTGACTAAACTCGTTGTTTGTTTAACCAAACATTTGCCTAATATGCGTTCTTGAGTGTTCTCCTCCAGATTCCAAGCAGATCTAGATCTTTTTTTCTCTCTCTCAATCTTTCTTTCTCTCTTCTCACTCTCACTGCTCAATCTTTCTCTCTCTCCATCTTTCTCTCTTCTCAATCTTTATCTCTCTTCCTCTCTTCTCTTTCCCTCTTTCTCTCTCTCTTCTCAGTCTGTCTTTCTCGCTCTCTTCTCTTTTTCTCTCTCTGTCTCTCTCTATCTTTCACTTTCTGACAAAGTATCGGGTAGAAGAGGGAAGACAGCCATCTCCTGGTCCCAGGTCTGACATCTTTTGTAGTGGAATGCATGGATCGTTGTCAGAAAGTGAAAGATAGAGAGAAACAAAGAAAGAGAGAAAGAAAGAGAAAAAGGGAAGAGAAGAAGAGAGAGAGAAAGACTGAGAAGAGAGGAAGAGAGATAAAGATTGAGAAGAGAGAAAAAGAGGGAGAGAGAAAGATTGAGCAGAGAGAGTGAGAAGAGAGGAAGAGAGAGAGAAAGATTGAGAGGAGAGGAAGAAAGAAAGAAAGATTGAGAGAGAGAGAAAGATCTAGATCTGGTTGGAATCTGGAGGAGAAAACTCAAGAACGTATATTAGGCAAATGTTTAGTTAAACAAACAACGAGTTTAGTCAGAGTAGAGGAAAATATAACCCTAATCTGGGGGCGCTACCAAACAGGATCTCATAGGGGCTCAACTTGTGGGCTCCTGTTGGGGTGTGTCTGACACTGAACAATGCAAGGGGAAGACTCTCATGCCCTTGCTTTCTACACTGCCCCATCCTCCCAACCTTCTCTCTATTCTGTGGCTGATATGGGGTGTGTAGGGTCAGTTCTGTGTCTAAGGCCTGCCATATCTCTTTGGCTGGCAGTAAAAGCAGGTCACTAGCCACTTTCTATGGTCTCCGGGAGCCCACAGCTGCACCCCATCTCAGTCCTCCTCTTCTTCTGAGACTTGCACTTGTAGGGTCAGGACAATGTTTTCTCAAGACTTTCCATCTTTCCTTTCTTCTTCACGTCGGGGTAATTTTAAAAGCACAGATTGACTGATTGTTTATGGTAAGTGGTCTTGGGGCTTGTTTGGATGTTCTGTCAGTGAGGGCACTTCTTACTGCTTCCCTTGACTCCTCCACCGCGACTGTCTGGCAATAGCAAAGCTTCCATCAGTTCTTCTATGGTCTCATGGCGGCGTACAGTTCCATTGGCGGTGATCAAGTCTCTTGTCTTCCATACAGAGTAGATGTTGGCTGCCATCTTGCAGGCTTCAGTGAGAGCACATACCTCTGCTTCTTTTGCAGACAGAGATGCGGGTAGCGACTGCTCTATCGGCACAGCGTCTTCTGCTACCACCACCATACCCGTGTGGAACAGTCTTCTTTATGCACATCTTGATCCATCCGCAAAGAGGTTATGTCAGGGTCCAAAGGTGTATCCGTCACTGTATCGAATCCAGAGTTTCCTGCCTCAGCTATGCCAGAGTCGACTACCTCTTCCACCAAGGTGTCATAGGTGGGACACTCCCCCCTTGGCAGAGGGAGAAGTTTAGCAGGATTAAGGACCGCACACCGGGAGATGGTGACTTTTGTCAGGGAGCAGTGATGTCATACGGCATTGATCTTCAACTGGTGCTTTAGGTAGGTGTTCAATCTGGCTGAGTAGCATTCAAAGGGCTGCTGTCTTCCTCCATGGCAAACAGGTAGAATGACTTCTGGGCTGGAGATGATGTGACGATACTCTTCGGGTGACTGTGAATGCAGCACATCTGTATGTGGGGTGATCTTGTAGGCTGCTAGATTCATCTCCATCCCTCTTGCCACTTGAAGGAGGGTGTCATGGTCCTTCACTCTGTAATCAGGAGCTGTAGTTGTTTGCATATGAGCTCTCGGAGACCTGATACAAAGGACTATACCTAGGTTTATAAGAAAGAAAGAGCAATGGGTGTAAATTGGGGTCAGGAGAACACAAATTCTAAAAGCCAAGATCCCCTAAAACCCTGGGGAAAAAAGGAATAAAGAGCACAAGAGTGTTTGGTAACTAGCAAGCAACACCCCCTTGACTACATATACACAACTTGAAATAGCAGTGGAGCGTACCTACACTACCTCTCCTGTACTGACCCTGTAACTGGCGACCCTGCACTTTCCCTCATCCCGACGGTAGACCTGATGGTGGTCAGGGTCGAGCCTCCAGCGTATCGCTATCTCCTGTCAGACACTGCAAACTAAGACACAAAGGATTACTGGGTGCTGCCAACAGAAACAATTAGAAATGCTAATGGGATTTGTATTGCACAGTGGTTAAACAAGCTGCCAACAAAAACCCCAATACATGCCAACTCCTGATGATCAAAATCCCTTTAGGACCACACGATCCTCCACCCTCTATATCAGGGAACTCTTGTGCAAGATACCAGGCAGGATAAGATACAAGTGAGAATATCTCAAAACTAGGCTAAAGGCCCCGTCACACTAAGCAACATCGCTAGCAACATCGCTGCTAACGAACAACTTTTGGGACGTTGCTAGCGATGTTGCTGTGTGTGACATCCAGCAACAACCTGGCCCCTGCTGTGAGGTCGTTGGTTGTTGCTGAATGTCCTGGGCCATTTTTTAGTTGTTGCTGTCCTGCTGTGAAGCACAGATCGCTGTGTGTGACAGCGAGACAGCAACAACTAAATGTGCAGGCAGCAGGAGCCGGCTTCTGCAGAGGCTGGTAACCAATGTAAACATCGGGTAACCAAGAAGCCCTGTCCTTGGTTACCCGATATTTACCTTTGATACCAGCCTCAGCCGCTCTCACTGTCAGTGCCGGCTCCTGCTCTGTAAACATGTAGCTGCAGGACACATCGGGTTAATTAACCCGATGTGTGCTGTAGCTAGGAGAGCAAGGAGCCAGCGCTAAGCAGTGTGCGCTGCTCCCTGCTCTGTGCACATTTAGCTGCAGCACACATCGGGTAATTAACCCCATGTGTGCTGTAACTAGGAGAGCAGGGAGCCAGCGCTCAGTGTGCGCTGCTCCCTGCTCTCTGCACGTGTGGCTGGACACTGGTTGCTGGTGAGCTCACCAGCAACTCGTGTAGCCACGCTCCAGCGATCCCTGCCAGGTCAGGTTGCTGGTGGGATCGCTGGAGCGTCGCAGTGTGACAGCTCACCAGCAACCTCCTAGCAACTTACCAGCGATCCCTATCGTTGTTGGGATCGCTGGTAAGTTGCTTAGTGTGACTGGACCTTAAGCATCAACTGCCATAGGCAGAAAAATATTCACTGTCCACCAGGACTAATAGTGAGCAGTCTATATGGTCTAATAAATTGTATACTAGGTACAGCAAAAACAAACATGCAAAAGTGAAGGGAAAAGGTTTCCACAGGACTATCAGCAATGTCCTTTGTTAAGGGTCATTAGTGGGAACACAATGGTTCACAACTGCATATATGACCAAAAACGCAGTGTGTATTTCAGGTCCCCAAGTCTCTCCTTTGCAGCCTCTGCTGCATCAGCACTAAACAGAGCAGTGACTGTGGGTCCTAAGATGGCGGCTAAAAAAGGGAACTGGGTGTCGGCCAGACTAAAATGGCGTCAAAAGAGGAACTATGTAGTGTCTGAGTTAAAACGGCCGCTAAAGATAATTACCGATAAGAAACAGCCGCTAAAAGAGGAAGTAGGTGTTGGCCAAATATGGCGTCTGAAGAGGCCTGGAAGGGAGGGACATGGGTTGTGCCATCTACATTCAGGGGGTATTCAATCTGTCACTGGGAATATGGATTATATAGGGACCCCTGGGCTGACCCTGTAACTAGGGACCCTGTGCTCGCCCTCATCTCGACGGTAGACCTAATGGTGGTCAGGGCCGAGCCTCCTGCGTATCCCCATCTGCTGTCAGCCCCTGACATAATATTCCCATACCATATCCCACCCAAAACACAGAGTGACAGAAAAATCTAAATTCAGCACAGGAAATAATGGGGTGGGCTTACGTGGTCACAGTGCTCCACAGACAGTACACAAGTCCACCCTATGGGGACAGCTTATAGGGTGGTGAGCATTGCTTTCTAATGGGCTTGGAGAAGCTATTTTCACAGACAGGTAGAAAGGTAAAATACACAGTGTAGTTACAAGATTTAGAATTAGGGTATGTGCACATGTTGCTTTTTTTTCCGCGCGGAAAAAACGCACCCTCTGGCAGAGGGGAGAATTGTAAACAATGCTTTTTGAGAAACAACGCATCGAAAACGCATGCGTTTTTCATGCGTTTTTTTAGGTGCGTTTTTTAAGACTTGTCAGTGTTAAAAAAGTTGGTTGAACACAGACCTTTGGAAAAAAAAAACCTGTGATGTCATTTCCTTCTCCACATTCTGTTTGGATAAATGGGAGGGCTTGGAATGGAAGGAGCACCATTTGAATTTTGGAAAAGTTGAAATAAACTTCGCGCACCAAGCCCCTTAGATACCTATACGTCAGAAAACCCCCACAAGTGACCCCATTTTGGAATCTGCACCCATCAAGGATTTTATTCAGGAGTATATTAAGCATTTTGAATCCACAGCTACTTCACCCAAAATGTTGCTGTAGCAACAATATTCTCACTTTTTGGCCCGTTTCACACGTCAGTGAAAAACACTGACGTTTTTCACTGGCGTGTAAAACACGCACATGTCCCTCCGTGTGCCATGAATCACGGCACACATGGGTTGTCTAAGTGCAATCTGGGCTCCGTTCTCCGTGGCCCGTGATTGCACTTAGAGATTAACTCACCTGCACCCGCTCCCGCTCTCCATGGTGCTGATCGCTCCCGCGGTGCAGCATCCGGCCGGCGCTGACCCCCGCAGCAGCTGCTTCCGGGTCGGCTGTGTCGTGCATCATGAATATGCGCGACAATAATGAGCCGGCTCAGAAGCAGCAAGCTGCACGGGCTGCAGAGGACATCGCTGGACGCCGGGTGAGTTAAAATGATTTTTATTTTAAAAGCACGTTTTTTTCTGGCACGTGTTTCACGGATCACACCACTGCGTGGTCCGTGGAACATCAGTGATGCCAGAAAAAAATGGACATGTCTCCGTGCGGCAATCACGCACACGCGGGTACGCCGCATGGAGACACGTGCAGTGAAAAATCACTGATGTGTGAGCAGACCCATTCATTATAATGGGTCTGCGTATGTCAGTGATCCTGGTACGTTTAAAAAAAAGCACAAACGTACCAGAATCACTGACGGGTGAAAGGGGGCCTAAGGCTATGTGGCCATGATCCAGCGACACGGCGTCTAGTACACAGTGTCAGCCTTCCTGCAGCTGCCCATGCCCACGATTTGGGTTCAGGCTGCTGTGGAGCTCTATGCTACCTGCAGAGAACACTCATCTCCGCAGCATAAATTGACATGCTGAGGCTCGGGAAGCCACACTACCGGTCAGTTTATGCTGTGGAGAAAAGAAGCACAGTGGGCATGGGATCTCCAAAAATCCTTCCACTGTGCTTCTACTGCACAACGCAGCGTTATGGATGCAGGGAAAACACTCAGCGCCCTTAACGCTGCAAACCTTGATTGTGGACACAGCCTAAAAAGCGTCAATGGATGAAGGGATGTCAAATATATAGAACGTCCCACCCCCGCCTGCATATTCTAAGCTGGCACCTTTAGTACCTTTCATGTGGCACTAAAGGGTGCCTAGCTTAGTATTTATCCAATAAAAAAAAAAAATAAAAAAATGGCGTGGGGTCCCCCCTATTTTTGATAGCCAGTCAGGGTAAAGCAGACAGCTGTAGCCTGCAAACCACAGCTGGCAGCTTCATCTTGGCTGGTGATCAATTTGGAGGGCTCCCCAGGCTTTTTTTTTTTATTTATAAATAAAGAATAAAAAAAAAATAACGTGGGGTCCCCCCAAATTAGATCACCAGCCAAGGTGAAGCTGACAGCTGGGGTCTGGTATTCTCAGGGTGGGAAGAGCCATGGTTATTGGACTCTTCCCAGCCTAAAAATAGCAGGCCGCAGCCGCCCCAGAAGTGGCGCATCCATTAGATGCGCCAATCCTGGCGCTTCGCCCCAACTCATCCCGCGCCCTGGTGCGTTGGCAAACGGGGTAATAAATGGGGTTGATACCAGATGTGTAATGTCACCTGGCATCAAGCCCAGCAATTAGTGATGTCACGGCGTCTATTAGATACCCGACATAACTAATTGACAGTAAACAAAAGCAAAAAAAAGACAAAAAAATTTTTATTAGAAAAAACACTCCCCAAATCATTCCCTTGTTCTCCAATTTAATAAAAAAAATTGAAAAAAATGGGTCCGCAGAAATCCATTTGGACGTCCCACGTCGCCTCTGGACCTTCTAGAATATGGGGGCACGCTCAGGGAACGTATCCCCCATTTTCTAGGAGGGCAGACCCTCCATTTGAGGAGAGTGGGTGCCAAAAATCTGCACCCACTCTCCCCGGGTCACAGCTGCAGAGTGCCGAGCAGCCAGCACAGCTCTCTGAACACAGTGCTGGCTGTCAGCTGCTCTGCACATGTGACCGCACTGACCGGCGTCTGCTGTGAAGGAGGAGCGGGCCGCGGGGGATCAGCGCTGCGACCGGACAGGTAAGTGGGAATACCGGGGGAATAGGGGGTGACCTGGCAGGGCCTGGGGGGCATTTTTCTGCCGCATGTGTTATTGCACATGCGACAGAAATCATAGGAGCAGGGCGGCCGGTGCGCTACTGTGCGCGCGGCCATGTTGGATTTTCGGGAGGGGGGGGTGGGTCGGGGGTCAGGGCGGGCACTTTGGTGACACCGGGGGCTTTCCTGGACTTTGCCAGGAAGTGAGGTCAACAGGAAGCCTCTTGACCTCACTTCCAGGTAAATGCCTGCGTTCTGGCGTGCCGACAAAGGCCGCGGACCGCAACAAAAAAGCAGCTCCATGCGGTGTAGCTGCGTTCTGACCCCACATCATTGATTCAATGGGGGAGAGAACGCAGCCACACCGCACAAATAAGTGACATGCTGCTTTTCTTTCCGCACCGATTTTTGGCATCCAAAACGCTGCGTTTAGAAACGCAGCATGTGCACTGATTTTTCAGCTTTCCCATACACTTTGCTGGGAAAGCTGAACGCATGCAATTTGCCACTGAAACGCTGCTGTTCTAAACGCAGCGTTTCCGCGGTAAAAAACGCAACGTGTGCACACAGCCTTACATTTCTTCAAATCATCTCAATACTTTCACTATATTGTCTAATCTCCCCCCTTGGGAGAATTTTCTTTTTCAACATACGTGTGTCACTTACAATTAAACTTTGACTTCATTCACAGATGTTCAAATAGAAAAAACTAACACTTCTCTTTTTCCATTTTCAACTTTCTACGGTGTTCCACACCAGAAACTGCGTACATTATACATACAAACGTCTTCCAGGAAGAACTAGAGCACCAGTGTCACGTGGGTGATAAGAAAGTACACTCACCCTCTATACGCCAGCTGTTTTTGATACCTCGAGTACTAGCAAAACCTGTTAACACTACATACACCTCATGAGGACGGTCCATCAGTACTCAATAACTGTGATTAAGGCCAAAGTTAAGAATTTTTCCCCAATGTATTCAATCCTAGGTAATCGAATACATTGACATCCACTAAAACAAGACCAATTAGTACGCATACAATGTTCAACTCACTGCTTAGCAGGAAAACCGTACCAGGTAACAGTCAGGGCTTCCTCACCCTCCTTTCATAACACTGCACCTGTACATAGAAAACCCCCCTTTCAAATCTTCTATTCCCGAAGTCCAGGTCCAAGGCCTTATCAATCATCAACTATCGACCGGACACGTCACACATCGGTGTATATAGCAGTATACCTTTTCCCTCACAAACAGTTAACTTTTGGTCTTAAGGTCTTAAGATGTCATGCCCTCACTGACAGAACATCCAAAGAAGCCCCAAGACCACTTACCACAGAAACAGTCAGTCAATCTGTGCTTTTAAAATTACCCCGACGTGAAGAAGAAAGGAACGATGGAAAGTCTTGAGGAAACATTGTCCTGACCCTACAAGACCAAGTCTCAGAAGAAGAAGAGGACTGAGATAGGGTGCAGCTGTGGGCTCCCGGAGACCATAGAAAGTGGCTAGTGACCTGCTTTTACTGCCAGCCAAAGAGATATGGCAGGCCTTAGACACAGAACTGACCCTACACACCCCATACCAGCCAGGTTGGGAGGATGGGGCAGTGTAGAAAGCAAGGGCATGAGAGTCTTTCCCTTGCATTGTTTAGTGTCAGACACACCCCAACAGGAGCCCACAAGTTGAGCCCCTATGAGATCCTGTTTGGTAGCGCCCCCAGATTAGGGTTATATTTTCCTCTACTCTGACTAAGCTCGTTGTTTGTTTAACTAAACATTTGCCTAATATACGTTCTTGAGTTTTCTCCTCCAAATTCCAACAAGATCCAACCAGATCTAGATCTCTTTTTCTCTCTCTCAATCTTTCTCTCTTCCTCGCTTCTCACTCTCTCTTCTCAGTCTCTCTCTCTCTCTCTTCTCTTCCCTTTTTCTCACTCTCTTTCTTTGTCTCTATCTTTCACTTTCTGACAAAGATCAGAAATGTAGTGCATTCCACTACAAAAGAGGTCAGACCTGGGACCAGGAGATGGCTGTCTTCCCTCTTCTACCCGATACTTTGTGCCAAGAAGATGATAGCCAAGCCTGTAGACCAGAAGATGACTGTGCATCCCGCCTTTGATGTCCCACCATTACCGCCTGAGGACTGAGGAATGAGACTGAGTGAAACCAACCCTGATAAATATGAGCTAATTAGAGGACTACCGCCACGTTCCCTTTCCTGAATAACGTGTGCCAGCGTGGAACATAGCCATGAGGACAGTCAAGAGAATACGGTCAGGATCTGACTTCCTATGCATAGTCTGTTGGGTGGGGAGATTCATCCACAAGTGATAGGTTATCTCATATGTGAGTGAGGTAACCATCGGTATTAGGACAGATCAATAGACTCGGGAAAATAAGAATTATTCTTACCGTTAATTCGGTTTCTAGGACCTTCCACGACAGCATAGGAGGTTGTCTCTCCACGCACTAATTGGGACAGGAAGCACAAAGAGGTTAAAAGGACCCTCCCACCTCCCATAGCCAGTGTCTTACAAAGAACCCATAGCATATGAGAAGTGCAACACATCCAGGAACATCGAGGATAAGGGAGGGAATTACGTGCTGTCGTGGAAGGTCCTAGAAACTGAATTAACGGTAAGAATAATTCTTATTTCCCTAGTCCCTTCCACGACAGCATAGGAGGAATACCAACGAATTGATACCTAGGGGGGAACCACAGCCTGCAGGACTTTCCTGCCAAACGCCAAATCCCTGTAGGAATCCAGATCCAAACGATAATGCTTCGTGAAAGTATGGAGGGAAGACCACGTAGCTGCCTTGCAGATCTGCTCAGGAGAAGCCCCTGCCCGTTCAGCCCAGAAGACAGAGGTAGCCCTGGTGGAGTGCGCCGTAAATCCGGTAGGCGGAGACAGACGCTGAGCGAGGTAGGCTTCACCAATGGCCCGCACAATCCAGTTGGCAACAATACTCTTATCCACCTACCTGCCCTTATTGTGACCAAAGGGCTGAATAAATAAGCTATGATCAATACGCCAAGGTGCAGGAAGATCCAGGTAGCGGAACACCGTCCGACGAACGTTTAAAGAATGGAACACTTCCTTCCCCGGAGTCTGAGGATGCAGACAGAAGGAAGGCAGGACGATGGACTGAGAACGGTGAAATCTGAAACCACCTTGGGAAGGAAGGAAGGGTCCAGCTGAAAGACAATGATGTCATCTCTGACGGTCAGGTAAGGCTCCCGGATGGATAATGCCTGAAGTTCCCAGACTCTCCGAGCGGGCGGAATAGCCACGAGAAAAACAGTCTTGTGAGAGAGAGAACAGATGCTACAGGAGGACAGAGGCTCAAAGGGCGACAGAGAGTCCGGTAAGGACCACATTGAGATCCCAGCAAGGTGTCAGGATCTTCTGCCGCGGACAGAGCCTACTAGCGGACACCCTGAAACGGCGGATCCAGCGACGAACTGCCAGAGCAGTGTCAAGACTGCACTGAGCGCCGAAATCTGCACCTTCAGGGTGCTGGGCCGAAGGCCTAAGTCCAATCCACTCTGGAGGAAGTCGAGAATCTGCGCAACGGTAGGCCGGAGCGGGTCAGGAGGCCGAGAACCACACCAGGAGGAAAATCTCATCCAGATTTTAGTGGAAATACTATTAGTCACTGGTTTACGGTTCTTCTGTAGAGTAGCCACGACCATGTCAGAAAGTCCTTGGGCCTTCAGTGCCCGGGCCTCAGAAGCCAGGCAGCCAACTGGAGTTTCTGGGGGACCGGATGGAATATCGGATCCTGAGACAGGAAACTGGGGTCTGAACCCAGGAGGACCGGTCCGTCGATTCTGAGAGTCAGGATCAGGCAGTACCAACTCCGCCGCGGCCACAGAGGAGCTACCAGGATGGTCGTGGCTCAGTCGTCCCTGATCTTCCTCAGGGTTCGTGCGAGAAGAGGAGTAGGCGGGAAGGCGTAGGCGAGGCAAAAAGGACCAAGAAGGCGTTCACCCCCAACGCGTTGCCCCGAGGGTTCAGGGAGAAAAATGTTGCGACCTTGCGATTTCCTGCTGAAGCAAAGAGGTCTACCTCTGGAGTACCCCACCTTGCCACTAGAGAGCAGAACACAGCTTGGTCCAGGACTCCACTCCCCTGGGTGAACATCCTGATGACTCAGGAAGTCTGCTTGAAGGTTTAGGGATCCTTGTAGATGGACTGCAGAAAGGGATAGCAGGGACTGTCCTGCCCAGTGGAAGATCCGGGAGGACACGGACTTCAGAGCGCCTGACCTAGTACTGCCCTGATTGCGGAGATGTGCCACTGTGGAGAGATTGTCCTAGTAGACCAGGACGTGAGTGTCCCGGACGAGATCCTGGGCACCGAGGAGGGCTTCTCCGACCGCCCTGAGTTCCCGGTAGTGGGAGGACTGGGTGCCGACATAAGGGCTCCAGACCCCCTGAAACGGAAAGTTTGCCACCATAGCCCCCCAGCCCCTCTGGCTGGCATCAGATGCCAGTGTAACCAGGGGTGACCGGGTCCAGGCAACCCCTACCATCAGGTTGTTGGGACACACCAGAGAAGGGACGAGGAGACGGGTGCCGAGAGGCGAAACCGGTGTTCAGGGAGGAAGGGAGTCCGACCCAATGAACCAGGATACGATCCCGTAGACAACGAGAGTGGGCCGGAGCCCACAAGACTGAGGGAATGCAGGACGTCATAGAACCCAGTGCCGATATAGCGCCTCGAAGGGTCGGGCGCGCTTCTCTGTGAAACGTCGAGAGTTTGGCCAGCAGCGTCAATCTGTGATCCTCTGGGGGAAGGATGCCTGTCTGGTTGAGGCCAACCCTGCAAACGGAGGAAGGTGACCACCTCAGCCATGATCTTTGAAAAGATTCTTGGAGCCGAGGAGAACCCGAAGGGAAGTACCTGTAATTGGAAATGAAGCATGTCCCCTCCGTGCAGAACCGAAATTTTGAGGTACTGCCTGAGACAAGGATGGAAGGGCACATGGAACTAGGCGTCCCTCAGGGCAATCGAGGCCAACAGGTGGTGGAGACCGAGCAGGGGAACAACAGATTTCACAGACTCCATTCTTGAAACGTCGTTAGCTTACCAGCTGGTTTGAGACGCTTCAGATTGATGATAATCCGGACGTCTCCAGATGGTGTTTTGACAAGGAAGAGACGGAGTAGTGACCTACCCCTACTTCCTGACTCGGGACTGAGGAAACGACCCCCGAATGGATTAACTCCCGAATCATCGAGCACAGGAGATCCTGAGAACCCTGTGACGACAGGGCTGTGACTTGGAGGCCTGGTGGGGGGGGGGGGGGGGGGAGTCTACCAATAGACCCTCTGAGACGAGCTTGTAGGACCCATGGGCAGTCGGAGAAGGCCCGCCACTGGGGAAGAAAGGCAGAGAGCCGTCCCCCCACCCGAGCCGACTCACTGTTTGTCATGCTGAGGACTTTGTGGATGGGAAGGGATGAGAAAATTACTCCCCCTACCCTAAGGGTAGCTCCCATGGCCAGACTCCCCTTTTTCCTTGGGCTGGGAGGCCTGAGGCATCGAGGGACGAAAGGACCGTTGCCTGGAGGGTGTCGGATCCGGCAGGCCTGACGATCAGTCGCCTTGTCCAGAATATCATCCAGGGCAGGCCCAACCCTAAGTACCCCTTAAACTGAAGAAAGCAAGCCTCAGTGTGGAAGTAGAGTCCCCACTCCAAGCCTTAGCCTAGAGCTCGTCTGTCCGAGTTAGACAAGACTGAGGTCCTGGCAGCCAGGCGGACCGACTACACAGAGGTACCTGCCAAACTAGTAGCCTTCCTAAGTAAGGGAAGGGATTCCAGTAACTCATCCCTAGGAGTACCCCAGGAATATGAGCTTCCACTGGTCGAGCCTCCGAAGGAGGGACAGGGGGACCTAAGCGGAGGCAATATGGGCCCGAATGGGAGAAGACGAAGCCTCCCAAAACTTCTTCATGAGACTCCTGACCTACCTAACTATCAGATCCCTAAGCTGGGAATCGGCCGCAAGGGGGAGCGCTGTTTGTATAGCGACCTTGGCCACCTGCATGGGAATCTCCCAAAGCAACCCAGAACTCTCCAGGGGAATCTGTGTCAGAGGACACTCCGGAAAGCTCCTCAGGGAAATCCCATTCCAGAGAGAAGATCCAGGACAGTAGCATGGACAGGAAACCCCCTTGCCCAGTGGTTTTCAGGTCCGTGAACATTTCGCCCTGAACAGAGGGGAGGACCTACTCATCCTCCAACCCCATAGTGCTCCCAACTGCTCCATTAAGATCCCCCAATCATCTGAGGGAAAAAGAAAAGACCGGTCAGGCCTCCCGGAGGAAAACCTTTATCGGGACCCACCGAGGCGGAATCAGCCTCACGATCAGACGACTGGAGGTCTCTTTTTGTGGCAGAAGGGTCAGCAGCAGGGAGGGAGGCTAGTGAGGCCTGAATCTCCTATATCATCATGGACCGCAGCTTGGCACAAGGGACGGTGTTCAGCCCTAAGAAGCTATACACACAATTCCTGCCCTCTCCACTCAATGTAAACAGAGAGGCATCATCAGAGACCAGGCAGCCAGGCCATGCCCTGATACAGCAATATCCAGGAGCGTCCACTGGGATTCAACTCCCAAATTCACACACCCAAGGCTATCAGCTACCAGTAGGCCATGGAAGGGACATACGTACACTGCTGGCAAAGTTTCTCTCAGCCTTGCACACTTGTCAGATCTGACACATATACCAGCAGGCACATCCTCCTGGAAACCACAGACCAGAATGAGCCACCATGTCAGCCGGAAACCAGGCATAAGGGACCGTCCCTCAGCCTCTTACTGAGGCAGGGGGAAACGCTGGGCTCTGCAGAAGTAGAGGAAGACATGGCAGTGCACACAGAAGAATCCTTACCGTGGTTCTGATGCCTTCAGGGCAGCCTTCCTGTGGAAAAGGCCTGCCCCCCCCAGCGACTGGTGACGTTCCCCGCCTCCCGCAGCAGGTCCCCGACAGGCCGTGGAAGCGACGGCGTGTCAGTCACGCTGCCTCCGCGACCGGAAGTGCCCATACCGGAAGGACTCGAGACCGGAAGTCCCGCCCGCAGCTGCACTTCCGGGTCGCACTGCAGCGTGCATACAGGAGGCAGCCGGCGGCTCAGGGAGGACGCCGGCCGGGGAGCTACACAGCCTGCATCACCTCAGAGGACCTCCGGAAGGCTGGAGCAGCGGTCCCCCACAGAGTGAGGGAACAGTATGGGAGGAGCGGCGAAGGCCCGACCGATACTGCCCGGCTAAGGTAGGGGAAAAAAAAAATGCATACTGCAGTTCGCCGGCCACCACAGTATAGGAGAAAAACAAAAACCTCTCCATGCCCCATGGGGACAGGAAAGACACTGGCTATGGGAGGTGGGAGGGTCCTTTTAACCTCTTTGTGCTTCCTGTCCCAATTAGGGCGTGGAGAGACAACCTCCTATGCTGTCGTGGAAGGGACTAGAGAAAGTAAGGAAAGACTTTTGGCTATCTCCAAAGGGGGGAATGTTATGGACAAGATTATGAACTATTAGGAGTATATATATATATATATATGAGTTATATGAAGATATCCAAAAAACAGGATTTAAGATAAGTGCTTGAACTCTGTACCACATCTATATCTGCAGACATAAGACTCAGTCTGGACTTTCATGTGACAAGTTAATCATGCTGACATAGCTTAATATAATGAGGAAGCAAGCACATTACAGTATATTGTATATCACTAAATAAGCTCTAACCCAATAGGAGACGTGTTACGTATTATTGGCTCCTAGCCAACTGATTCCATTTAAATATTTTGTCAACTTCCGTATTAAACCAGTCATATTTTCTATATAGATCCGTGTCATCTCTCTGGTCTGTATGGAAGAATAGTATGCATGCTGCTATCAAATGACTCATGATTTGGATTGCAGACAGGGTTAAGGTAGATGCACAATTAGATTGCATCACTGTAAATTTATGACCGCCTTAACACACTGAACAGAGTAAGGATCTGTCTCATCATCCACTGTCACAACGTTTAAGAGCATTTGGACTGAAAGCCCACTCTGCAGTGACCAAACCTCATTAGCAGAAGGAATCAAAAGGCTAGACTAACGTTTGGTGACGAGCATGCTGTGTGGACAAAGGAGAAGTGGTCCACAGTTAATTTTAGTGATGAAAGCAAGTTTAATTTATTTGGGTCTGATGGAAAACAACATGTTTGTCGACAAATTGGGGAAAGACTGAACCCAAAGTGTGTTAAGAAGTCAGTGAAAGGTGATGGAAGAGGTGTCATGGTTTGAGAAATGTTTTCAGCAACAGGAGTTGGACCTCTCATACAGCTACATGGCAGAGTGAGTGCAAGTGTGTATCAGGACCTTCTTCAACAACACGTGGTTCCTAACTTGCATTCGTCACTCAATCAGCCAGCAATTTTCATGCAGGACAATGCCCCCTGTCACACTGCAAAAAGGTTAAAGCAGCAGTTCCTTGAAACCGAAAACATTGAAACAACGAAATGGCCAGCCCAGAGTCCCAATCTAAACCCAATAGAAAACCTCTGGAAAATTCTTGGTGACCAAGTTTTGGCCAAGAAACCCACAACAGTCAAAGAACTTTGGAAGAGACTGGAAGAGTGGACTAAAATCACACCAGAGCAGTGTGAGATACTAGTGATGTCCTGTGGCCGCAGATGTGCTGAAGACATTCAAAGTAAAGGCCTGTACACTTCCTACTGATTGGTGACTGTTACCTTCAGAAATTTTAGTTATAATCTTTCTCTGTGCTACAGTCATTAAGGTTCTCTAATTATGATCATTATGTTTTGGGCTAAATAAAGGTTTTATGCTGATAAACTTTGGATCTCTTGTAAAACACTGTTCTAGTGGCATGGTGTACCCATTACAAAAAAAAAAAACAAAAAAAAAACAATAAATAAAACTTAAAATGTTGTTCAATGTAGATTACATTCTTCTCTAATTTTGATCTCCAGAGTAAAGGTGTAGTAGCTGCAGACAAAAACGGACTCTGCTCCGGTAAAGGGTCTGCGAAACTCGCAAGTCCTAGATAGAGTTGAGCGAATCTGAACAGTAACAGTCAGTGTTCATACTAAACACAGATATTACAAAAAAAAAATCAGTGTTTGAGTTCGGAGTACGGGTACTTAACATATGCAAACCACTCGATGGAGCATCACTGTGCTCAGGTACGCTTAGTGCTCGGCCTAGTGCAAGCCATTTACAGTGTTTGAATGGCTTGCACTAAAAGTAACAACAACAAAATGCTGATTGGTGTTTGCTATAAGCCTCCTAACATACCTGAACAAATGAACAAATAGAGGGTGAAATGCTGGAACAAATTGAAAAGGCAGCTAATAATAATAATCGGGTTATTATTATGGGGGATTTCAACTATCCAGACATACAGTGGGACATAGAATCTTCTGATTCTGCTAAAAGCTGTAAGTTCTTATCTACTATTCAAGACAATTTCCTCTCTCAGATGGTAGATGAACCGACAAGGGGAGATAATCTGCTAGATCTGGTCCTGTCAAATAGACCAGATACAATTTCAGATCTACAGGTCCGGGAGCACTTGGGCACCAGCGATCATAATATGGTAAGCTTCAACCTAATATTCAATAGAACATTTCAAAGGGGAAATCTAAAACCTGGAATTTTAGGAAAGCGAATTTCAACAAATTAAGGGAAGAGCTTAAAGGTGTAGATTGGGACAAAGTCATGATAACTGGGGATACCGAACATAAATGGGGTAAGTTTAACACTAGAACTACTAAGGTAGTCATTTTGACTACTTTTCACCATGTATTTCTATATAGGTGTCACGAGTCCAGTAGTTCTAGTGTTAAGGACATACTACTAGAGTCCTGTAAAAAACTTATACCCTCTGGTAATAAAATGTCCAGGAACAAAAAGAAAGCACTATGGATAAATAAGACTGTACAAAGTATAATAAATCAAAAACAAAGGGCGTTTAAAATCTTAAAGGCTGAGAATACAGAAATAGCATTTCAGAAGTATAAAGATCTCAATAGGAAATGTAAAAAAGAAATCAAACAAGCAAAACTAGCCACTGAAACAAAAATCGCCAATGACATTAATATAAATCCCAAAATCTTTTATAAATACATTAATGCCAAAAGGAAAACAAAGGATAGTTTCGGCCCCTTAAAATATAACATATTAGTTATAGAGGACAAACAAAAGACTGAGATATTAAATAGGCATTTCTCATCTGTGTTCACCAAGAAACTGACTGTACCAGGGATCATTCAACCATTGAAAAAGCAAAGTTTACCACCCGATATAATTAATTATAACACAAGATGAAGTACGCCTACGTCCGAGTAAATTAAACATTGACAAATCCCCAGGGGCAGATGGCATTCATCCACGAATATTGAGGGAATTGAGCTCTGTAATCGACAGACCGCTGTATCTCATCTTTTTAGACTCTCTTGTAACAGGGTTGGTGCCTCAGGATTGGAGGATTGCTGATGTGGTACCGATATTTAAGAAAGGTAAGAGGGTAGATCCAGGCAACTACCGTCCAGTAAGCCTGACATCAGTAGTATGCAAAGTTTTTGAGGGTATTTTAAGGGATGACATGCAAAAATATATTGCAGAAAATAATATGATAACTGACAAACCGCATGGATTCATGAAAGATAAGTCGTGTCTAACCAACCTGTTGGGGTTCTATGAGGGGGTAAGTGCAAACCTGGATATTGGTAATGCAGCGGATGTCATTTATTTGGACTTTGCAAAGGCATTTGATACTGTACCACATAATAGCCTTATACTAAATCTCCAGAAGCAAGGACTAGGGGCAAACTATATGCAACTGGGTAAGGAATTGGCTAAAAGATAGGAAACAAAGAGTAGTCATAAATGGTACATTCTCTAAATGGGCTATAGTTAGCAGTGGGGTGCCGCAGGGATATGTGCTAGGCCCGATTCTTTTTAATCTCTTTATTAATGACCTTGTGGATGGGATTGATAGTAACGTGTCAGTCTTTGCTGATGACACCAAACTATGTAGGATATTAAAAACTGACCTTGATAGTACAATATTACAAAAAGATCTGGATAAGATGTCAGAATGGGCAGATACTTGGCAAATAAGATTTAATGTTGATAAATGTAAAGTAATGCACCTAGGACGGAGTAATCCTATAGCTGCGTATACATTAAATGGAAGTAAACTCAGGACTACAGAACAGGAGAAGGACTTGGGTATTCTCATTACAAATAAGCTGAGCAGCAGCACTCAATGTCAAGCAGCAGCTGCAAAAGCAAACAAGATGCTAGGGTGTATAAAAAGAGATTAGATCCCGTGATCCCAACGTATTGTTATCCCTCTATACAGTAAATCACTTGTAAGGCCACATCTGGAATATGGGATCCAGTTTTGGGCTCCACATTTTAAAAAGTTCATTCAGACGTTCGAGTCAGTTCAAAGGCGGGCGACTAGACTACTACAAGGAATGGAAGGCCTCCCTTATGATGACAGGTTGAAAAAGTTAGATATGTTTATCTTATAAATGAGATCTCCTCTGAGACGTCTTTTTTCTATGTATAAATACATGTGTGGTCAATATAAAGGACTGGCGCATGACTTATTTCTTCCAAAGACAATACTAAGGACCAGGTGGCATACACAGAGTGTGGAAGAAAAGCAATTCCGGCAGCTAAATAGGAAAGGGTTCTTTACAGTTAGAGCAGTCAGACTGTGGAATGCCCTACCACAAGAGTTAGTAATGGCCGATAATATAACAGCTTTTAAAAAAGGGCTGGATGATTTCCTCAGTACACAAAACTTTGTTGGTTATAAATGACTTAGTGACCAAATGTAGAATTGGTGGAAGAAGGTTGAACTAGATGGACCTAGGTCTTTTTTCAACCTAAGTAACTATGTTTGTAGTGGATACAAGAAAAAGTGAAAAAACCTCAGCCCTCTCTCCAATGTAAATGCTCTGCTTAAGGCTGGCTGTACGTGGGAGGAAAACCGGACTGCCCAATCACTGACTTTCATTAGCGTTCAGGTCAAGTCAGGGTCCCGAATTAAACATTATCTAATGCCTTGCTGAGACTGCCAAACCTAAACTGTGGGTCCGATCATCTCTATCAGTGAGTAGAGATGGGCAAACCCGCAGATGTTTGGATTTAGCCATACATTTAAAAAAAAAAAAAAAAGTAAAGTCTGCTTTGAGCCCGAACTTGTGTGCTGTAAAATGCTGGTAGAAAGGACTACAGGGGCTGCAAAAGGAAGCAAAATGGGCATTCAAGCAGGACAATTATACTTACCAAGTTTCTGCACAGATGTCACACGGTTTCTGGGTCAGCTCATGAAAACCTATGAATTTTCATTGCTTCCTCTGCCTGCCCACCCTCTGTGACATAGTCTGTCATTGGTTGCAGTCAGATTGCCTACGTCTGTGATTGTTTACCCTCACTCTAGCTGTCTGGGTCACCGAAGTGGAAACATAAATAATTGTAAAAAAATGGCGTAGGGTTCCCCATATTTTGATACAGAGCACAGAAAGCAGACAGCTAGAGGCTGCAGTGTTATCTTGGCTGTGTATCAAAATATGAGGGACCCCTGCAGGTCTGACGTAATCAATACCATGACATCCTACGACGATACCGGCTATTCTACATCTGAGGTCACAGTGCATGGTCACATTAGAAACTACGACCAATAACTGCGGCATCTGAGAGCCACTGACAGAGCAGTAGCTGTGAGCGGTGACATCAGTGAATTCACTTGAGGTCACAACTGGGGGTTCCCATGGTCCCCTAGCTCTGACCTCAAGTGAACGCACCTGAGATGAACTCAATGCCGGATTACCAGCTTAGGCTATGTGCACACATTGAGTATTTGGCAGAAAAACGCACCAAAAAGCAATGCAGTTTTGATGCGTTTTTCTGCCAGGAGATACAGATTTGGTGCAGAATTTTGTTGCAGAAATCTGCATCAAATCTGGACCTCCTGACAAAAAAAAAAAAACAAAACGCACCAAAAAATTGGAATACGGTTTTGATGCGTTTTTCTACCAGGAGATGTGGTTTTAGTGCAGAAATTTCTTTATCAAATCTGCATCTCCTGGCATGAAAAAACTGCGTCAAAACCGCATTGCATTTTTCTGCCAGGAGATGCAGATTTTCAAATACTTAATGTGCGCACATAGTAATCCGGCATGGAGTTCACCTCAGGTGAATTCACAGAGCTAACTTGAGGCGAGTTCACTGAGTTCATTGACTTTGCCTGAGGTCACAGCTGAGGTACCATGGGAACCATGGGACACCACTTGATTGAAAAGGTGCTTTTCTTTAGAGAAAACATTGCCCAAGTCCTCTGCAGTCAAATCCCTGTACTTCCTGCAACTTTAGTCTGGTAGACCAGGTAAGCCAAAAACCTACAGATTTCGGAAATTAAACTTTTTAATTTCTCAGGGTATATCCTGACAGAAAAATCCCAACTTCTTGTGTATTAAGAAACACCTATTACAACAATTTTGAAATTAGCAAATTTATTCCAACTAATTTATGTGCCAGTTATCTAGTCTTTTAATATACAAATCTGAGGGCTTCTTTAACCACTTTATGCACCTTCCTATACACCATGGTCAGGGTGTATGTAGTCATCAATTGTCATCAGACACAAGCACGCCTGCCAATCAACTGCTCCCACTCCCAGCTGTATGTGCTCAGTTGCAAACTACACAGCACAGCTCCATCGACACTATAGTGGCCGAAGCCAGATACTGCACATCTGCACCCTAGTCAAATAAATAGGGGGCGGATGTGCAGTACTCAGCCATAGCCAGTATGCAGTTGATACCGCTTTGCTGTGTAAGGCCAGAGTCACACTTGCGAGTGCCTCGCGTGTAACTCGCGCGAGTCTCTCATTGCATCACCCGGCACGGCCGCACACTCACCAGACAGGAGCGTCTCAGGTGCATAGAGATACATGCAACTGACCCGCTCCTGTCAGGAGAGTGTGCGGCCGTGCCGGGTGATGCAATGAGAGACTCGCGCGAGTTACACGCGAGGCACTTGCAAGTGTGACTCTGGCCTAACTCTGCAACTGAGGCAATCAATGTAAAAATTTCAGAAAACCCTTGTTTTTACACTTTTTTGGATATGGAATGTAAAAAAAAAAAAAAACAACGAACGTGTAAACAAAAATATTTAATTCTTTCACTGTTCAGTTTAACATTTATTTTATTTGCTAATATAGCACCATTAATTGCACAGAGCTTTAGACATTATCACTGTCCCCCATTGGAGCTCAATCTCCAATCACTATGTCTTTGGAGTGTGGGAGGAACCTGGAGGAAACCACACAAACTAGGGAAGAACATACAAACTTCTTAAAGATGTCCTAACCCAAGAACTGCACATGCAACAGTGACAACCACTGAGCCACTGTACAGCCCATAATAACTTTATTCTGTAGTTCAATACATTAAAAGGTGTTGACCACTTTACCATGTGTGTTGAGAACATGAATTAGTGGCATTATATACATTATATGGTATGTACTTTATATAATACTAGCTGTACTACCCGACTTCACCTGGGTTAATAACTGCTGTTAAAATAGAATGTATTAACAAAAATGTATTCTGCACACAAAAACCACAAAACAAATAGATATAACTGTAATTATAATGTCTGTCTCTTTACCCTGTCTGTCTCTTTACCCTGTCTGTCTCTTTACCCTGTCTGTCTCTTTACCCTGTCTGTCTCTTTACCCTGTCTGTCTCTTTACCCTGTCTGTCTCTTTACCCTGTCTGTCTCTTTACCCTGTCTGTCTCTTTACCCTGTCTGTCTCTTTACCCTGTCTGTCTCTTTACCCTGTCTGTCTCTTTACCCTGTCTGTCTCTTTACCCTGTCTGTCTCTTTACCCTGTCTGTCTCTTTACCCTGTCTGTCTCTTTACCCTGTCTGTCTCTTTACCCTGTCTGTCTCTTTACCCTGTCTGTCTCTTTACCCTGTCTGTCTCTTTACCCTGTCTGTCTCTTTACCCTGTCTGTCTCTTTACCCTGTCTGTCTCTTTACCCTGTCTGTCTCTTTGTCTGTGTCTGTCTTTGTGTCTGTCACTTACCCTGTCTGTCTGTTTCTTACTTTGTCTGTCTCTTTCCCTGGCTGCATTGTGACACGCCAAAATTCCATTTAAGGGAGTGGCTGTGCATTCTTCTGAAGTTCTGGCTGCATTGTGGCTCCCAGCTCAATTCGCTTTAATGGAGGCAGGTTTTTTGGCGAATAACTAAAGTGCGGGGTTAAAATTTCCCCTCAAAACATATAGGCTATGACGCTCTCTGGGTCCAGACGTGTGAGTGTACGAAATTTTGTGGTTGTAGCTGCAACGGTGCAGATGCCAATCCCGGACACACACACACACACACACACACACACACACACACACACACACACCTTTATATATTAGATTATATAGTAGGTAAAACCAAAAAACTGGGCAACCATATTTTTTTGTGTAAGAACTATGTGTAGGTGCACATTCACACTGCAGCTATTATCACATACAGTTAAAATATATGCCAACTCCCTGAATTTGGTGCAGATTTGCAAGCAGAGCATGCGTCTATCCTGGCAGATGATGGCTGTAATATTCAACCATCATCTGTCTCTAATGGCAAGTGCCCACAATCAGGGAACACTATTCTAGACACAATGCCATTCCTCTTGTGGATACGCTAGTGCTCTCAACGAAATACCCCAGTGTCCGCGCCCACGATTAGGATTCTAGGCACAGCTTATTTTTGCTGTTCTCCTTTCCAAAACACTTGGTCTCCGCAACAATTTATTGACATGACGCAGCTCAGAAAGCTGTGACAGAAGATAGTTCACATTCCGTAGAAAAGAGGACATGGAATGTCTATAAGTCCCATTCACAATGCTTGTACTGTACAGCGCAGCGTTCTGTAGAAAAAAAAAAAAATGAGCTGCGGCCAAAATGCGGCAAATCCTCCTGCACTATTCCGGGCTCCCGATGCCGGCGGGCCACTACCCTGCCCCGGTCCACTTTGGGTCCCCTCCTAGTGCCTGACTTGTTCCCGCAGTCCAGGGGTTCCAACCCAGCACACTCCTGACTGCTCTGCTTCTCTCCTCTGACTGACTCAACTCCTCTCCCCAGCTGCTCTTTTCAGCTCCTACACTGGGGGGGGGAGGGCCTGCTCACATGTACTGTGTGGGGGTGTAATCCCCAGGATGAAGCGATTCCTGTAACCTTGGTGGGGGGGGTACAGTCAGGGGCGTAACTACCGCGGTCACAGGGGTCGCGATTGCGACCGGGCCCTCAGGGTTAGGGGCCCGCGCTGCAAATCACCAGCCGCTCCTGTCAGTGAGAGGAGCTGCGCTGTTCGTGCATTTTCAGTAGAAGCGGCAGGGCAGCGTAGCGTGAGCTCTGCCCCCTCCAGTCTCTGCATGTGATTACTGTACAGTGTGCTGTCGGCCTCTGCAGGAGATACTGTATATCAGGTTAGGACAGCAGTGCAGTCTGACCGGCACATGTTTGTGAGGCAGCACTACTGTGCCTCTCCGTCCCAGCAGCGCAGGCATGGCTGTATTATATACTCTGCCTCCCTTCCAATCGCTCTGTGCGATCACCAACAGCGTCCGATCGTTTATTTACTTATGTGCGACCATGTGGAGAGGAATGAGCTGTATGTGCGACCATGTGGAGAGGGGTGAGCTGTATGTGCGACCATGTGGAGAGGGGTGAGCTGTATGTGCGACCATGTGGAGAGGGGTGAGCTGTATGTGCGACCATGTGGAGAGGGGTGAGCTGTATGTGCGACCATGTGGAGAGGGGTGAGCTGTATGTGCGACCATGTGGAGAGGGGTGAGCTGTATGTGCGACCATGTGGAGAGGGGTGAGCTGTATGTGCGACCATGTGGAGAGGGGTGAGCTGTATGTGCGACCATGTGGAGAGGGGTGAGCTGTATGTGCGACCATGTGGAGAGGGATGAGCTGTATGTGTGACCATGTGGAGAGGGGTGAGCTGTATGTGCGACCATGTGGAGAGGGGTGAGCTGTATGTGCGACCATGTGGAGAGGGGTGAGCTGTATGTGCGACCATGTGGAGAGGGATGAGCTGTTTGTGCGACCATGTGGAGAGGGATGAGCTGTATGTGCGACCATGTGGAGAGGGATGAGCTGTATGTGTTACCATGTGGAGAGGGGTGAGCTGTATGTGCGACCATGTGGAGAGGGATGAGCTGTATGTGTTACCATGTGGAGAGGGATGAGCTGTATGTGCTACCATGTGGAGAGGGATGAGCTGTATGTGCGACCATGTGGAGAGGGATGAGCTGTATGTGCGACCAGACCATGTGGAGAGGGATGAGCTGTATGTGCGACCAGACCATTTGGAGAGGGATGAGCTGTATGTGCGACCATGTGGAGAGGGATGAGCTGTATGTGTTACCATGTGGAGAGGGATGAGCTGTATGTGCGACCATGTGGAGAGGGGTGAGCTGTATGTGTTACCATGTGGAGAGGGATGAGCTGTATGTGTTACCATTTGGAGAGGGATGAGCTGTATGTGCGACCATTTGGAGAGGGATGAGCTGTATGTGCGACCATGTGGAGAGGGATGAGCTGTATGTGCGACCATGTGGAGAGGGATGAGCTGTATGTGCGACCATGTGGAGAGGGATGAGCTGTATGTGCGACCATGTGGAGAGGGGTGAGCTGTATGTGCGACCATGTGGAGAGGGGTGAGCTGTATGTGCGACCATGTGGAGAGGGGTGAGCTGTATGTGCGACCATGTGGAGAGGGGTGAGCTGTATGTGCGACCATGTGGAGAGGGGTGAGCTGTATGTGCGACCATGTGGAGAGGGGTGAGCTGTATGTGCGACCATGTGGAGAGGGGTGAGCTGTATGTGCGACCATGTGGAGAGGGGTGAGCTGTATGTGCGACCATGTGGAGAGGGGTGAGCTGTATGTGCGACCATGTGGAGAGGGGTGAGCTGTATGTGCGACCATGTGGAGAGGGGTGAGCTGTATGTGCGACCATGTGGAGAGGGGTGAGCTGTATGTGTTACCATGTGGAGAGGGGTGAGCTGTATGTGTTACCATGTGGAGAGGGATGAGCTGTTTGTGCGACCATGTGGAGAGGGATGAGCTGTATGTGCGACCATGTGGAGAGGGATGAGCTGTATGTGCGACCATGTGGAGAGGGATGAGCTGTATGTGCGACCATGTGGAGAGGGATGAGCTGTATGTGCGACCATGTGGAGAGGGATGAGCTGTATGTGCGACCATGTGGAGAGGGATGAGCTGTATGTGCGACCATGTGGAGAGGGATGAGCTGTATGTGCGACCAGACCATTTGGAGAGGGATGAGCTGTATGTGCGACCATGTGGAGAGGGATGAGCTGTATGTGTTACCATGTGGAGAGGGATGAGCTGTATGTGCGACCATGTGGAGAGGGGTGAGCTGTATGTGTTACCATGTGGAGAGGGATGAGCTGTATGTGTTACCATTTGGAGAGGGATGAGCTGTATGTGCGACCATGTGGAGAGGGATGAGCTGTATGTGCGACCATGTGGAGAGGGATGAGCTGTATGTGCGACCATGTGGAAAGGGATGAGCTGTATGTGCGACCATGTGGAGAGGGATGAGCTGTATGTGCGACCATGTGGAGAGGGATGAGCTGTTTGTGCGACCATGTGGAGAGGGATGAGCTGTATGTGCGACCATGTGGAGAGGGATGAGCTGTATGTGTTACCATGTGGAGAGGGGTGAGCTGTATGTGCGACCATGTGGAGAGGGATGAGCTGTATGTGTTACCATGTGGAGAGGGATGAGCTGTATGTGCGACCATGTGGAGAGGGGTGAGCTGTATGTGCTACCATGTGGAGAGGGATGAGCTGTATGTGCGACCATGTGGAGAGGGATGAGCTGTATGTGCGACCAGACCATGTGGAGAGGGATGAGCTGTATGTGCGACCAGACCATGTGGAGAGGGATGAGCTGTATGTGCGACCAGACCATGTGGAGAGGGATGAGCTGTATGTGCGACCATGTGGAGAGGGATGAGCTGTATGTGTTACCATGTGGAGAGGGATGAGCTGTATGTGCGACCATGTGGAGAGGGGTGAGCTGTATGTGCGACCATGTGGAGAGGGATGAGCTGTATGTGTTACCATGTGGAGAGGGATGAGCTGTATGTGCGACCATGTGGAGAGGGGTGAGCTGTATGTGCGACCATGTGGAGAGGGATGAGCTGTTTGTGCGACCATGTGGAGAGGGATGAGCTGTATGTGCGACCATGTGGAGAGGGATGAGCTGTATGTGCGACCATGTGGAGAGGGATGAGCTGTATGTGCGACCATGTGGAGAGGGATGAGCTGTATGTGCGACCATGTGGAGAGGGATGAGCTGTATGTGCGACCATGTGGAGAGGGATGAGCTGTATGTGCGACCATGTGGAGAGGGATGAGCTGTATGTGCGACCAGACCATTTGGAGAGGGATGAGCTGTATGTGCGACCATGTGGAGAGGGATGAGCTGTATGTGCGACCATGTGGAGAGGGATGAGCTGTATGTGCGACCATGTGGAGAGGGATGAGCTGTATGTGTTACCATGTGGAGAGGGGTGAGCTGTATGTGCGACCATGTGGAGAGGGATGAGCTGTATGTGTTACCATGTGGAGAGGGATGAGCTGTATGTGTTACCATGTGGAGAGGGGTGAGCTGTATGTGTTACCATGTGGAGAGGGATGAGCTGTATGTGCGACCATGTGGAGAGGGGTGAGCTGTATGTGTTACCATGTGGAGAGGGGTGAGCTGTATGTGCGACCATGTGGAGAGGGATGAGCTGTATGTGCGACCATGTGGAGAGGGATGAGCTGTATGTGCGACCATGTGGAGAGGGATGAGCTGTATGTGTTACCATGTGGAGAGGGGTGAGCTGTATGTGTTACCATGTGGAGAGGGGTGAGCTGTATGTGTTACCATGTGGAGAGGGGTGAGCTGTGTGTGTTACCATGTGGCGAGGGATGAGCTGTATGTGCGACCATGTGGAGAGGGGTGAGCTGTATGTGCGACCATGTGGAGAGGGATGAGCTGTATGTGCGACCATGTGGAAAGGGATGAGCTGTATGTGCGACCATGTGGAGAGGGATGAGCTGTTTGTGTTACCATGTGGAGAGGGATGAGCTGTATGTGTTACCATGTGGAGAGGGATGAGCTGTATGTGCGACCATGTGGAGAGGGATGAGCTGTATGTGCGACCATGTGGAGAGGGATGAGCTGTATGTGCGACCATGTGGAGAGGGGTGAGCTGTATGTGTTACCATGTGGAGAGGGATGAGCTGTATGTGCGACCATTTGGAGAGGGATGAGCTGTATGTGCGACCATGTGGAGAGGGATGAGCTGTATGTGCGACCATGTGGAGAGGGATGAGCTGTATGTGCGACCATGTGGAGAGGGATGAGCTGTATGTGCGACCATGTGGAGAGGGATGAGCTGTATGTGCGACCATGTGGAGAGGGATGAGCTGTATGTGTTACCATGTGGAGAGGGGTGAGCTGTATGTGCGACCATGTGGAGAGGGATGAGCTGTATGTGTTACCATGTGGAGAGGGATGAGCTGTATGTGCGACCATGTGGAGAGGGGTGAGCTGTATGTGTTACCATGTGGAGAGGGATGAGCTGTATGTGCGACCATTTGGAGAGGGATGAGCTGTATGTGCGACCAGACCATGTGGAGAGGGATGAGCTGTATGTGCGACCAGACCATTTGGAGAGGGATGAGCTGTATGTGCGACCATGTGGAGAGGGATGAGCTGTATGTGTTACCATGTGGAGAGGGATGAGCTGTATGTGCGACCATGTGGAGAGGGGTGAGCTGTATGTGTTACCATGTGGAGAGGGATGAGCTGTATGTGTTACCATTTGGAGAGGGATGAGCTGTATGTGCGACCATGTGGAGAGGGATGAGCTGTATGTGCGACCATGTGGAGAGGGATGAGCTGTATGTGCGACCATGTGGAGAGGGATGAGCTGTATGTGCGACCATGTGGAGAGGGATGAGCTGTATGTGCGACCATGTGGAGAGGGATGAGCTGTATGTGCGACCATGTGGAGAGGGATGAGCTGTATGTGCGACCATGTGGAGAGGGATGAGCTGTATGTGTTACCATGTGGAGAGGGGTGAGCTGTATGTGCGACCATGTGGAGAGGGATGAGCTGTATGTGTTACCATGTGGAGAGGGATGAGCTGTATGTGCGACCATGTGGAGAGGGGTGAGCTGTATGTGTTACCATGTGGAGAGGGGTGAGCTGTATGTGTTACCATGTGGAGAGGGGTGAGCTGTATGTGTTACCATGTGGCGAGGGATGAGCTGTATGTGCGACCATGTGGAGAGGGATGAGCTGTATGTGCGACCATGTGGAGAGGGATGAGCTGTATGTGCGACCATGTGGAAAGGGATGAGCTGTATGTGCGACCATGTGGAGAGGGATGAGCTGTATGTGCGACCATGTGGAGAGGGATGAGCTGTTTGTGCGACCATGTGGAGAGGGATGAGCTGTATGTGCGACCATGTGGAGAGGGATGAGCTGTATGTGTTACCATGTGGAGAGGGGTGAGCTGTATGTGCGACCATGTGGAGAGGGATGAGCTGTATGTGTTACCATGTGGAGAGGGATGAGCTGTATGTGCGACCATGTGGAGAGGGGTGAGCTGTATGTGCTACCATGTGGAGAGGGATGAGCTGTATGTGCGACCATGTGGAGAGGGATGAGCTGTATGTGCGACCAGACCATGTGGAGAGGGATGAGCTGTATGTGCGACCAGACCATGTGGAGAGGGATGAGCTGTATGTGCGACCAGACCATGTGGAGAGGGATGAGCTGTATGTGCGACCAGACCATGTGGAGAGGGATGAGCTGTATGTGCGACCATGTGGAGAGGGATGAGCTGTATGTGTTACCATGTGGAGAGGGGTGAGCTGTATGTGCGACCATGTGGAGAGGGGTGAGCTGTATGTGCGACCATGTGGAGAGGGATGAGCTGTATGTGTTACCATGTGGAGAGGGATGAGCTGTATGTGCGACCATGTGGAGAGGGGTGAGCTGTATGTGTTACCATGTGGAGAGGGATGAGCTGTATGTGCGACCATTTGGAGAGGGATGAGCTGTATGTGCGACCATGTGGAGAGGGATGAGCTGTATGTGCGACCATGTGGAGAGGGATGAGCTGTATGTGCGACCATGTGGAGAGGGATGAGCTGTATGTGTTACCATGTGGAGAGGGGTGAGCTGTATGTGTTACCATGTGGAGAGGGGTGAGCTGTATGTGTTACCATGTGGAGAGGGGTGAGCTGTGTGTGTTACCATGTGGCGAGGGATGAGCTGTATGTGCGACCATGTGGAGAGGGGTGAGCTGTATGTGCGACCATGTGGAGAGGGATGAGCTGTATGTGCGACCATGTGGAAAGGGATGAGCTGTATGTGCGACCATGTGGAGAGGGATGAGCTGTTTGTGTTACCATGTGGAGAGGGATGAGCTGTATGTGTTACCATGTGGAGAGGGATGAGCTGTATGTGCGACCATGTGGAGAGGGATGAGCTGTATGTGCGACCATGTGGAGAGGGATGAGCTGTATGTGCGACCATGTGGAGAGGGATGAGCTGTATGTGTTACCATGTGGAGAGGGGTGAGCTGTATGTGTTACCATGTGGAGAGGGATGAGCTGTATGTGCGACCATGTGGAGAGGGGTGAGCTGTATGTGCGACCATGTGGAGAGGGGTGAGCTGTATGTGTGACCATGTGGAGAGGGATGAGCTGTATGTGTGACGCCCTGGGCAAGCCAGGGGTCACAGGTCACTACACCACACGCACCCCACATTCCCTGCAGGCACACCGAAGTCAAACTAAAATCCTTGTTGCCTTCCTCCAGAGGCTGGTGTCCACACCAGGGGGTGGGCCAGGCAGTTGGCACCACCCACCGAGGAGTTCACAGCTCTGGAGGCGGGAAATAAGAATTATTCTTACCGTTAATTCGATTTCTAGGACCTTCCACGATAGCATAGGAGGTTGTCTCTCCACGCCCTAATTGGGACAGGAAGTTCAAGAGGTTTAAAAGGACCCTCCCACCTCCCATAGCCAGTGTCTTACAAAGAACCATAGCAAATGAGAAGTACAACATATCCATGAATATATGAATAGAAAAGGGGAGGGAATTACCTGCTGTCGTGGAAGGTCCTAGAAATCGAATTAACGGTAAGAATAATTCTTATTTCTCTAGTCCCTTCCACGACAGCATAGGAGGAATACCAAAGAATTGATACCTAGGGGGTACCACAGCCTGCAGGACCATCCTGCCAAAAGCCAAATCCCTGCTGGAATCCAGATCCAGACGATAATGCTTCGTGAAAGTATGGAGGGAAGACCACGTAGCCACCTTGCAGATCTGCTCAGGGGAAGCCCCTGCCCATTCAGCCCAGGAGACAGAGGTAGCCCTGGTGGAGTGCGCCGTGAATCCGGAAGGAGGAGAGAGATGCCGAGCGACGTAGGCATCCCTAAATCGCCCGCACAATCCAGTAGGCGACGGTACTCTTAGCCACCCTCCTGCCCTTATTGCGGCCAAGGGCTGGATGAACAGGTTAGAATCAAGGCGCCAAGAAGCAGTAACCTCCAGGTAGTGCAACACTGTCCGACGGACATCCAAAGAATGAAACACTTCCTCACCTGGAGTCCAAGGATACTGACAGAAGGAAGGCAGGACGATGGACTGAGAAAGGTGAAAATCCGAAACCACCTTGGGAAGGAAGGAAGGGTCCAGCTGAAAACAATGCTGTCAACTCAGACGGTCAGGTAAGGTTCCCGAATAGACAAAGCCTGAAGGTCTCCAACTCTGCGAGCAGACATAATAGTCACAAGAAAAGCAGTCGTGTGAGAAAGCGAACGAATGGTACAAGAGCACAGTGGCTCAAAAGGTGACTGAGACAGTCCGGAAGGACCACAGTGAGATCCCAGCGAGGTGTCAGGAACCTCTGACGTGGACAGAGTCTACTAGCGGACACAAAGAACCGACGGATCCAACGATGATCTGCCAGAGCAGTGTCAAGACTGCACTGAGGGCTGACACCTGGACTGTCAGGGCGCTAGGCCTAAGGCCTAAGTCCAATCCCCACTGGAGGAAGTCCAGAATCTGTGAAACACTAGGCCGAAGTGGGTCAGGAGGCCGAGAACCACACCAGGAGGAAAATCTCTTCCAGATGTTGTTGTAAATACTATCAGTCACTGGTTTACGGTTCTTCTGTAGGGTAGCCACAACTTTGTCAGAAAGCCCTTGGGCCTCCAGTGCCCGGGACTCAGAAGCCAGGCAGCCAAGTTGAGTTTCTGGGGAGCCGGATGGAAAATCGGACCCTGGGACAGTAAGCTGGGGACCGAACCCAAGAGGACAGGGTCGTCCATTCCTAGAGTCATGACCAGGCTGTACCAACTCCTCCGAGGCCACAGCGGGGCAACCAGTATAGTTGGGACCCCCTCGTCTGACCTTCCTCAGGGCCCTTGCGAGAAGAGGAAGAGGGGGGACGCGTAAGCGAGGCAAAGGACCAAGTGTGGCCGAAAGCGTCTACCCCTAACGCCTAGTCCCGCGGGTTCAGGGAGACAAATGGTGCGACCCGAATTTCCTGCTGAAGCAAAGAGGTCTACCTCTGGAGTACCCCACCTTGCCACTAGAGAGCAGAACACCGCTTGGGCCAGACTCCACTCCCCTGGGTGAACATCCTGATGACTCAGGAAGTCTGCCTGAAGGCGTAGGGATCCTTGTAGATGGACTGCAGAAAGGGATAGCAGGGACTGTCCTGCCCAGTGGAAGATCTGGGAGGACACAGACTTCAGGGCGCCGACCTAGTACTGCCCTGATGGCGGAGATGTGCCATTGTCCCAGTAGACTTGGACGTGAGTGTCCCAGATGGGATCCGGGCAGCGAAGAGGCTTCTCCGACCACCCCGAGTTCCCGGCAGTTGGAGGACTGGGTGCCGACCCAGGGGCTCCAGCCCCCCTGAACTGAGAGTTCTCCACCTTAGCCCCCCAGCCCTTCTGGCTGGCATCGGCTGCCAGTGAAACCATGGGTGACCGGGTCCAGGCAACCCCAACCATCAGGTTGTTGGGACACACCAGAGGAGGGACAAGGGGACGGGTGCCGACAGGCGAACCGGTGCTCAGGGAGGAAGGGAGCCCGACCCAATGAACCAGGACACGATCCCATATACAACGAGAGTGGGCCGGAGCCCACAAGACTGAGGGAATGCAGGACATCATAAAACCCAGGCCCGATATAGCTCCTCGAAGGGTCGGGCGCGCCTGTCCCCGAACATCGAGAGTCTGCCCAGCAGCGTCAATCTGTGATCCTCTGGGGGAAGGATGCCTGTCAGGTTGAGGCCAACTCCGCAACGGAGGAAGGTGACCACCTCAGCCCTGACCCTTGAAAAGAGTCTTGGAGCCGAAAAGAAGCTGAAGGGAAGAACCTGTAAGTGGAAATGAAGCATGGCCCCTCCGTGCAGAACCGCAATTTTGAGGTACTGCCTGAGACAAGGATGGAAGGGCACCTGGAACTAGGCACCCCTCAGGCAATCGAGGCCAACAGGTGGCGGAGACCGAGCAGGGGAACAACAGAGGTCACAGACTCCATTCTGGAAACGTCGGTATCAGACCCGCTGGTTTGAGACGCTTCAGAAAGATGAAAAGCCGGACGTCTCCAGATGGTGTTTTGACAAGGCAGAACGGAGTAGCGACCTACCCCTACTTCCTGACTCGGGACAGAGAAACGACCCCCGAATGGAATAACACCCGAATCATCGAGCACAGGAGATCCTGAGAACCCTGGGACGACAGGCCCGTGACGCGGAGGCCAGGGGGGGGAGGAGTCTACCAACAGACCCTCCGAGATGAGCTTGTAGGACCCCTGGCAAGGTGGAGAAGGCCCGCCACTGGGGAAGAAAAGCAGAGAGCCGTCCCCCCCCCCGAGCCGACTCACTGTTCGTCATGCTGAGGACTTTGTGGATGGGAAGGGATGAGAAAGTACTCCCCTCACCCTAAGGGTAGCTCCCACGGTCAGAATCACCTCTCCCCTTGGACTGGGAGGCCCGAGGTATCGAGGGATGAAAGGACCGTTGCCCGGAGGGTGTATCTGGTAGGCCTGACGATCAGTCGCCCTGTCCAGAATATCATCCAGGGTAGGCCCAACCCTTAAGCACCCCTTAACAGACGGGAGCAAGCCGCAATGTGGAAGTAGAGTCCCCACTCCAAGCTTTAGCCTAGAGCTCGTCTGTCCGAGTTAGACAAGACTGAGGTCCTGGCAGCCAGGCGGACCGACTACACAGAGGTACCTGCCAAACTAGTAGCCTTCCTAAGTAAGGGAAGGGATTCCAGTAACTCATCCCTAGGCTCCAGGAAATTGAGCCTCCACTGGTCGAGCCTCCAAAGGAGGGACAGGGGGACCTAAGAGGAGGTAGTATGGGCCCGATGGGAGATGACGAAGCCTCCCAGGACTTCTTCATGAGACTTCTGACTACCCAACTATTAGATTCCTAAGCTGGTAATCGGCCGCAAGGGGGAGCGCTGTTAGTATAGCGACCCTGGCCACCTGCATGGGAATCTCCCAAAGCAACCCGGAATCCTCCAGGGAAACTGTGTCAGAGGACAGTAGCATGGACAAGAAACCCCCCTGCCCAGTGGTTTTCAGGCCCGCGAACATCTCGCCCTTAACGGAGGGGAGGACTCATCCTCCAACCCTACAGTGCACCCAACTGCTCCATTAAGATCCCCCAATCATCTCCAGGAAAAGAAAAGACCGGTTAGGCCCGGAGAAAAACCTATATCGGGACCCACCGAGGCGGAATCAGCCTCAGGATCAGATGACTGGAGGTAGCTTTTTTGTGGCAGAAAGGTCAGCAGCAGGGAGGGAGGCCAGCGAGGCCTGAAGCTCCTGTATCCACATGGACCGCAGCTTGGCACAAGGGACGGGCTATACACACGATGCCTGCCCTCTCCACTCCATGGAACAGAGAAGCGTCATCAGACCAGGCAGCCAGCCCATGTCCTGATACAGCAATATCCAGGAGTGTCCCCTGGGATTCAACTCCCAAGCTCACACACCAGTAGCCCATGGAATGGACAGACGTATACTGCTGGCAAGGTTTCCTTAGCCTTGCACACTTGTCTCACCATGTCAGCCTGATACCAGGCATAAGGGACCGTCCTTCAGCCTCTTCTGAAGCAGGGGGAAACGCTGGGCTCTGCAGAAGCAGAGGAAGACCTGGCAGTGCACACAGAAGAATCCTTACCGTGGGTCTGATGCCTTCAGGGCAGCCTTCCTGTGGAAAGGCCTTCCCCCCCCAGCGACTGGTGATGTTCCCCGCCTCCTGCAGCAGGTCCCGGACAGGCCGTGTCAGCGTCGGCGTGTCCTCCACGCTGCCTCCGCAAACCGGAAGCGCTCAACCGGAAGTCCGCAAGACCGGAAGTCCCGCCCCCGGGAGCACTTCCGGATTGTTTCGGCAGCGTGCATGCAGCAAGCGGCCGGCGGCTCAGGGAGGACGCCGGCCGGGGAGCTTAACAGCCTGCATCACCCCATAGGAGGCTCCGGAAGGCTGGAGCAGCGGTCCCCCACAGCGTGAGGGAACAGCAAGGGAGGAGTGGTGAAGGCCCGACCGATGCTGTCCGGCTTAAGGTAACGGGAAAGAGGAAAAAAAAAAAAAAATATTATACTGTAGTTCGCCGGCCACCACAGCATAGGAGAAAATAAAAAACCTCTCCATGCCCCATGGGGACAGGAAAGACACTGGCTATGGGAGGTGGGAGGGTCCTTTTAAACCTCTTGAACTTCCTGTCCCAATTAGGGCGTGGAGAGACAATCTCCTATGCTGTCGTGGAAGGGACTAGAGAAAACCAGGCAGATAGAGTTTGGAGTTTGAAGTAGAAGGAGTAAACAGTGGCAGTTAGCTCAGGGGAGAGCTTGAGAGAGGAGTAAACAGTGAAGTGGAAAGAGGAAAAGTAGAGAAAGTGAAGAAAGTGACAGCAAGAAGCCTGAAGTTGGTCCGGGTGTGTGCCCCGGACTGAGACAGCAAGGTTGGCAGACGGCGGTGACCGTCTGCAGGCGAGACTGATTGGAGGTTGCCGAAAGGACCGTGGACGGGTGGTGGCCCGGCGGTACCGGAGCGGTATACGAAGATTAGTCAGCACCAGGGCAGGGGCCTTTCGGATCCCGGCAAGGCTAGGAGTCGCCATAATTTGCCAAATCCGTCAGTGAAGGGGACGACTGTCTCCCAACAACCAAGTCCCGTTTGAAGGCAACAGTCCAACCGTAGAGGGGAGACACCGCCACCGCCAAGGCACCAGTTTCCCAGGGCCAGCGCCTGCGGGCAAGAGTGGAGCTCCTCCGGTTCATAACCAGGCCGGGGAGCGGGTTACCGGTGGGAACCCATCGCTACCAAACAACAACACATAGGTGCAGGGAAGAGACAGTCACCGTCAACTGCAGGGGATATCAGCAGCGCAACCGTCTGAAGGACCCATCCAACCAGCCGTTTGTTTACCGAGAACTGTGTCGTGTTTACTGGCTGAGTGAGTACCTCCGTGCCGTGCGGCACAGTGCTGCCCCTGCACCTCCACAGGCCCCATAGCCCGCCTGTCCACCATCCCCAACCCACATCCCTGGGCCCCGGGATCACCAACCCCTACCCACGGAGGGGCAACACAACAACTAGCTGCTCCATACCATCACTCCTGGGATTCCCAGCCAGAGCAGCGGTGGTGTACATCCCTTCACCACAACCGTGGGTGGCGTCACGGACAATCCACAATCCCCACACCCAAAACTCCCCTTTTCACTCACGGGCGAGGAGCGCCGCTAGAGTCCCCGGGATCCGGCCCATCGCTCGAGCCACCGAGCAGCAGCAGGCCGCAGCAGCCGGACCCGAGCAGCGGGAGAGCGCGGCGTCCCCTCCTCCGCCCGCGACATATGTGCGACCATGTGGAGAGGGATGAGCTGTATGTGCGACCATGTGGAGAGGGATGAGCTGTATGTGCGACCATGTGGAGAAGGATGAGCTGTATGTGCGACCATGTGGAGAGGGATGAGCTGTATGTGCGACCATGTGGAGAGGGAAGAGCTGTATGTGTTACCATGTGGAGAGGGGTGAACTGTATGTGCGACCATGTGGAGAGGGATGAGCTGTATGTGTTACCATGTGGAGAGGGATGAGCTGTATGTGTTACCATGTGGAGAGGGGTGAGCTGTATGTGTTACCATGTGGAGAGGGGTGAGCTGTATGTGTTACCATGTGGAGAGGGGTGAGCTGTGTTACCATGTGGAGAGGGGTGAGCTGTATGTGTTACCATGTGGAGAGGGGTGAGCTGTATGTGTTACCATGTGGAGAGGGGGTGAGCTGTATGTGCGACCATGTGGAGAGGGGTGAGCTGTATGTGTTACCATGTGGAGAGGGATGAGCTGTATGTGTTACCATGTGGAGAGGGGTGAGCTGTATGTGTGACCATGTGGAGAGGGGTGAGCTGTATGTGTGACCATGTGGAGAGGGGTGAGCTGTATGTGTTACCATGTGGAGAGGGGTGAGCTGTATGTGTTACCATGTGGAGAGGGGTGAGCTGTATGTGTTACCATGTGGAGAGGGGGTGAGCTGTATGTGCGACCATGTGGAGAGGGATGAGCTGTATGTGTTACCATGTGGAGAGGGGTGAGCTGTATGTGTTACCATGTGGAGAGGGGTGAGCTGTATGTGTGACCATGTGGAGAGGGGTGAGCTGTATGTGTGACCATGTGGAGAGGGGTGAGCTGTATGTGTGACCATGTGGAGAGGGGTGAGCTGTATGTGTGACCATGTGGAGAGGGGTGAGCTGTATGTGTGACCATGTGGAGAGGGGTGAGCTGTATGTGTGACCATGTGGAGAGGGGTGAGCTGTATGTGTTACCATGTGGAGAGGGATGAGCTGTATGTGTGACCATGTGGAGAGGGGTGAGCTGTATGTGTGACCATGTGGAGAGGGGTGAGCTGTGTTACCATGTGGAGAGGGATCAGCTGTATGTGTTACCATGTGGAGAGGGGTGAGCTGTATGTGTGACCATGTGGAGAGGGGTGAGCTGTATGTGTGACCATGTGGAGAGGGGTGAGCTGTATGTGTGACCATGTGGAGAGGGGTGAGCTGTATGTGCGACCTTGTGGAGAGGGATGAGCTGTATGTGTTACCATGTGGAGAGGGATGAGCTGTATGTGTGACCATGTGGAGAGGGGTGAGCTGTATGTGTGACCATGTGGAGAGGGGTGAGCTGTATGTGTGACCATGTGGAGAGGGGTGAGCTGTATGTGTGACCATGTGGAGAGGGGTGAGCTGTATGTGTGACCATGTGGAGAGGGGTGAGCTGTATGTGTGACCATGTGGAGAGGGGTGAGCTGTATGTGTGACCATGTGGAGAGGGGTGAGCTGTATGTGTTACCATGTGGAGAGGGATGAGCTGTATGTGTTACCATGTGGAGAGGGGTGAGCTGTATGTGTGACCATGTGGAGAGGGGTGAGCTGTATGTGTGACCATGTGGAGAGGGGTGAGCTGTATGTGTGACCATGTGGAGAGGGGTGAGCTGTATGTGTCACCATGTGGAGAGGGGTGAGCTGTATGTGTCACCATGTGGAGAGGGGTGAGCTGTATGTGTTACCATGTGGAGAGGGGGTGAGCTGTATGTGCGACCATGTGGAGAGGGGTGAGCTGTATGTGTTACCATGTGGAGAGGGATGAGCTGTATGTGTTACCATGTGGAGAGGGGTGAGCTGTATGTGTGACCATGTGGAGAGGGGTGAGCTGTATGTGTGACCATGTGGAGAGGGGTGAGCTGTATGTGTTACCATGTGGAGAGGGGTGAGCTGTATGTGTTACCATGTGGAGAGGGGTGAGCTGTATGTGTTACCATGTGGAGAGGGGTGAGCTGTATGTGCGACCATGTGGAGAGGGATGAGCTGTATGTGTTACCATGTGGAGAGGGGTGAGCTGTATGTGTTACCATGTGGAGAGGGGTGAGCTGTATGTGTTACCATGTGGAGAGGGGTGAGCTGTATGTGTGACCATGTGGAGAGGCGTGAGCTGTATGTGTTACCATGGGGAGAGGGGTGAGCTGTATGTGTGACCATGTGGAGAGGGGGTGAGCTGTATGTGTTACCATGTGAAGAGGGGTGAGCTGTATGTGTGACCATGTGGAGAGGCGTGAGCTGTATGTGTTACCATGTGGAGAGGGATGAGCTGTATGTGTTACCATGTGGAGAGGGGTGAGCTGTATGTGTGACCATGTGGAGAGGGGTGAGCTGTATGTGTGACCATGTGGAGAGGGGTGAGCTGTATGTGTGACCATGTGGAGAGGGGTGAGCTGTATGTGTGACCATGTGGAGAGGGGTGAGCTGTATGTGTTACCATGTGGAGAGGGGTGAGCTGTATGTGTTACCATGTGGAGAGGGGTGAGCTGTATGTGCGACCATGTGGAGAGGGATGAGCTGTATGTGTTACCATGTGGAGAGGGGTGAGCTGTATGTGTTACCATGTGGAGAGGGGTGAGCTGTATGTGTGACCATGTGGAGAGGCGTGAGCTGTATGTGTTACCATGGGGAGAGGGGTGAGCTGTATGTGTGACCATGTGGAGAGGGGTGAGCTGTATGTGTGACCATGTGGAGAGGGGTGAGCTGTATGTGTGACCATGTGGAGAGGGGTGAGCTGTATGTGTTACCATGTGGAGAGGGATGAGCTGTATGTGTTACTGTGGCGCCCTAGGACCTGGTCGCCACAACAGCATTGCCCTCCCAAAGGGTTAATGCTGAGCCTGGAGGTAATTGGGAGATCCATTGGCCAGCAGGTTTAACACCCAACACAGTTCTCCCTCCGGCCAGCAGGGGGAGCTCTGAACCTGGAATTCCAGGGAGCCTTCCTCTACCTGACCAGAGGGAGGAAGTGGAGTCAGTCTGAAGGGAGTAGTGAAAGTGAACAGACGCAGAGTGAGCTGTCCTGTGAATCTGGGGCCTAGAGCTGGAGCAGCTTGGCCCAGAGAAGCAGGAATAGCTGAGAGGCAGCAGAGAGACTCAGACATCGGAGTCTGTGGTTGCCAGGGTATAAAATCCGTCCCTGGTAGCCGAGTCCGAAGGGCAGGAGAGCTGCAAGCCCCTGGCCCAGAAAGATCCAAGGTACAGCTGCAGCATCAGGGCCCGGTGTGGACTCCAGCGGAGAAGCACCAGAGAGAGGGTCTGCGCAGCCACCTACAGAAAGAAGGGACGTGCCATCGGTCCCAGCAGCAAAGAGGGCCATTGCTGGATTCAGAGAAGCAGGGTCCTATCATCACAAAGCAAAGTACAGGAGTAGGCCTCATACTCAGCTGGCCAGAAAGATCATCCCAAGTACTTCCAGGCCGACCGGATCCCCATCACCACCTGTAACGGTCTCCCAGGACTGGACTGTTCCCAGAGTAAAAGAGGAAAAGGTAAAGAGACTGTTGTTTGTGCCTGGTTCTTTCCTCGCCTGTCGGCCCTGCACCGTGTTAGCCACACAACACCATAGACTTTCACGGGCACCAACGGTATCCCGGGGCATCGCTCCACCTGTGGGGAGCAGTACCATCATAGCTGTCATAACATCACCCCGGAGTTCTCCCATAACAGCGGCGGCTTAATAGCCGCATACCACAGGTGGCGTCACGAACATTAACTCTAACTCATCAGCCACATATTCAACTGACACCCACCAGGGCCACGGAGCCGGGCCCAGCCACCACTGACTACCACCGGACTAGTCCGGCCCGGCACCGGGTGTCCCATAGCCCTGGGGTGGGCGAGTCAACTTTTGGCGCTGTGAACAGGATTTCGTGCCCGGTCACACCGGGTACTGTGCGCCTGAAGAATTGCGCTTTAAAGACTGTATTACTGCGTGTTTCACTGTTTGAAAACTGCCGCCGCCATTAGCCTCACTGAGCGCAGGAAGAAGGGGGGCGTGCCTGACAAAGAGCGCGAAGGGAGCGCGCCATCAGAGCAGAGCGCTGTTAACCCCGCGCGACCCAGAAGGAAATTTGAAAAGTGAACGGAGCCTGGTAAGGTTCACTAAGGGGGAGGAAGATGTCCGACGCAGAGGGAGGGCAGGTGGCTGCCATAGCCCGAGACGCCGCAGCACCAGCCGAAGCGATCCCTGTCGCCGTCGCCCCAGCCCCCGCTGTAGCGCCGGTAATGCCGATCACCATGCCGTACATACCGGGAGCAGAATGGCTGCCGCAGTACTCCGGGGAGTCCCATACCTTGAGCGACTTCAGAGAAAGCCTGCACAGCTTGTTCCGGGTGTATCCGCTGACTGAGAGCCAGAAGGTGGGCATATTAATGGGACAGCTAGCCGGCGCAGCCCAGCGTGAAGTGAAGTCCTGGCCTGATACAGATAAAGGGACAGTAACCCAGATACTGGCCAAGCTAAAGAGTACTTTTGACACCCGCACCGCAGCAGAGATAAAGATGAGATTCTTTGGGTGCAAGCAGCGGGCCACAGACAGCATAAGGGACTATGCCTTAAACCTGCAGGAGGCCCTGAAAGCGGTTAAACAAGTGGACCCAGAGAGTGTACGTGAGGAACACAAACTCCTAACCGAGCAGTTCATAGAGGGGCTCCTGTCAGATGCCCACAGGACCCAGCTGCGTATCATGGTCCTGCAGAACCCTGCTCTGGACTTTGCAAAGTTTAAGGACCAGGCCATCCGGGTACTGAGAGAATCTACACCGAATGACCCAGTACCCCTCCGGCCTCTTGCTATCACGTACCCCGGGGTGGTGCCTGCAACACGAGCCACTGCAGGGGCTGAGGCGCAGTCCCTGGATAAGGATCCCACTGCAGAGCTCAGACAGCAGGTCCAGGAGCTGACCAAGACTGTGGCTGCCCTTGCCAAGACCGTGCAGTCTCTACAAGTGACCCCATCGCCTGCAAGAATCGAGTTGGCCTCCAGCCCAGATGACGTCCCATGGATGCGACAGAGGAGGGTTCCGCCGACCCGAGGCAGAGACACAGACCGGTATGATTCAACGGGACAACCGATCTGCCGCCGCTGCAGCCAGGCGGGCCACATTGCACGATACTGTCCTTTAAATGGGCCGAGCCTGGGGCCAGGAGCCGACCCCCAGGTGTAAGGAAGCCCGGCTCAACACCCAGCCGCAGCAAGTATGTGGGAGGACGACCGGTCCTTCCTATTGTGCTGGATGGGATCCCTTTGAATGCCCTCCTGGATACGGGGTCCCAGGTAACAACCATCCCCTACAAACTGTACAAAAGATATTGGGCTGATTCAGACATTGACCATGGCCCAGATGATGATTTAACAATTGTGGCCAGTAATGGTCAGCCCTTACCTCAAATTGGGTACAAAGAAGTAACCATTAAAGTGGGGCGGGTAGAATTGCCATGTCAGGGGATGATAATTGTAGATATTGATCGCAAAGAATCTGACCCATTGGTAACCATTGGTACAAATGTGATAGAAAATTGTGTTGCCGAAGTGATAATTTTGTTGCAACAGGCGTCTGAAACTGCCAGCTCCGGGCAGCAGCGTGCCCTACAGAGGGAGATCAGAGCCCTGATGAGGAGGCAGCAGGTAGAGCTGGCCGGAGGAGAAATTGGCAGTGTGAGGGTAAGTGACCCCCTCCCCATTGCAATACCCCCAAGAAGTGAAATGTTGATATGGTGTCGGGCAGCAATAGGCCTCAAGGGTCAGGATTACCATGCCTTGGTAGAACCGGTGTATTCAGACAGCAGGCCTGGAGTCCTGATAGCCAGAGGGGTAGCAGACGTCCGCAAGGGGAGAGTGCCCATCCGTGTCCTGAATTGTGGGGAGGAGGAAGCCAAATTGCCCCGGTACGCCACTGTAGCAAAACTGTACACTGTCAGCAACAACACCATCAAAGCAGTGGAACCCTTGATCCCGTCCGACCAGGCGGAAGACAATGGCTCCAAGGGGCAGCTGGAAGACTGGTGCCAAAACTTACATGTGGGCACCGACTCCACCCCCTCACACCAAAAGCATGGGGTTTACCGGGTGGTACAGGAGTACGAGCGGGTCTTCAGCAAACACCCCCTAGATTTTGGGCAGGTGAAAGGGGTTAAACATCAAATCCCCACGGGTGATCATCCTCCCGTTAAAGAGAGATACCGCCCTGTACCCCCCGCACAGTATCAGCGTGCCAAAGAAATGTTACGGGAAATGAAGGAGGCTGGGGTTATCAGAGATAGTTGTAGCCCCTGGGCAGCTCCACTAGTGCTCGTAAAGAAAAAAGATGGTACAATGAGAATGTGTGTAGATTACAGGCAAATTAACCGCATTACACATAAAGATGCTTATCCACTACCCAGAATAGAGGAGTCACTAACAGCCTTAAAGTCAGCTAACTATTTCTCCACCTTGGATCTCACCAGTGGGTATTGGCAGGTTCCCGTGGCAGAGGCGGACAAGGAGAAGACTGCATTCACGACGCCAATGGGCCTCTGCGAGTTCAACTGTATGCCATTCGGGCTCTGCAACGCCCCAGGGACATTCCAACGGTTGATGGAGTGCTGCTTGGGCCACCACAACTTCGAAACCGTGCTGTTGTACCTGGATGACGTCATAGTCTACTCCAAGACTTATGAAGACCACCTGAAGCACTTAGCAGAAGTGTTTGAGTCTTTGTCAAAATATGGCCTGAAGATCAAGCCGTCCAAATGTCACCTCTTGAAGCCAAAGGTACAGTACCTGGGTCATGTGGTCAGCGCAGAAGGTGTGGCACCTGATCCGGAGAAAGTCACCGTAATCAAGGACTGGCCAAGACCCACCACGGTAAAGGAGGTGCGGCAGTTCCTTGGGCTGGTGGGCTACTACCGAAGGTTCATTGATGGTTTCACCAAGATAGCAGCGCCCCTTCAAGATCTCCTGGTGGGCCAGCCAAAGCAGGCTAAGAAGCAGAGCCCTCCCTTTGAATGGAGCAGCCAACTAGAAACATCCTTTGTCCAGCTGAAAGGGGCTCTCACGGGAGAAGAAATTCTGGCCTACCCTGACTACAGCCAGCCGTTTGTACTGTATACAGACGCCAGCAACGTGGGCCTGGGAGCCGTGTTGTCCCAGGTGCAGGGAGGCAGAGAGAAGGTGATAGCGTATGCCAGTAGGAAGCTTCGGCCCACAGAAAGGAATCCAGAAAACTACAGTTCCTTCAAGCTGGAGTTCCTCGCTATTGTTTGGGCAGTGACTGAACGCTTCAAGCACTATCTGGCGTCGGCCAAGTTCACCATCTTCACGGACAACAATCCGTTGACACACCTGGCAACAGCCAAGTTAGGTGCGTTGGAACAGCGGTGGATGGCCCGGCTGTCTAACTTTGACTTTACCATCAAGTATCGGGCTGGCAAGAAGAATAACAATGCTGATGCGCTGTCCAGAATGCCTCACTTACCCGAATCTGGAGAAGACCTGGATGAACTCGAAGAGATAGAGTTACCGGCTTTCCATCATCAGGGTGTTTCCCAGTGTGAGCATGCTGTGGGAGTGAAGCGCTCGAGCCAACACGAGGTCTCGGTTAACCCATTACTCCACCATAATTGGGAAGAAACACAGAATGGTGACCCGGCCGTGCGATTGGTCAAAGAGAAGCTAGCGCAAGCTGAGACCCATCTTGGCCCAGACGCTCCAGAGGAAGCCCAGCAGCTGTGGAAGGAGAGGGGACGACTGTTCACCTACCAAGGCAAGCTCTGCAAGAGATATGTCAACTATCGAACAAATGAACTTGTCTGGCAGATAGTGGTTCCGCAGAGAGATGCTCCAATGGTCCTAGCAGCGTATCATGATAACGCAGGACACTTCGGGTGGAAGAAGTTGGAGGCCTTACTCCGTGATCGGTTCTACTGGGTGCACATGAGAAAGATGATCGAGAAATGGTGCCGAGACTGTGGCCCGTGTAACTTGAGGCGGAAAGATGATGCCAGCCAAAGGTCTCCCCTACAGCCAATTGTCACGAAGCAGCCCCTGGAGTTGGTGGCCCTGGACCACGTGAAGTTGACACCAAGTCGGTCAGGCTATGTGTACGCCCTCACCATTGTGGACCATTACTCTCGTTTCCTGGTAGTAGTGCCTGTGAAGGACCAGACAGCCAGGACGGCAGCCAGAGCGTTCCAGGCATCCTTTTGTCGACCGCACGGCTATCCGGAAAGGGTGCTGACGGATCAGGGTCCTGCATTCGAGGCTGAAGTGTTCCAAGAGTTCTGTAACATGTACGGTTGTAAGAAAATTCGAACCACACCGTACCACCCCCAGACCAATGGACTGTGCGAGAAAATGAACCATGTGGTTATTGATATGCTGAAGACCCTACCGCTGGAAGAGAGGAACCAATGGCCAGAAAAGTTGCCAGATCTGGTAGACCTGTACAACCACATCCCAGTGACTTCGACCAACTGCAGCCCCGCTTACCTGATGCGAGCCAGACCAGGCAAGTTGCCTGTAGACTTTGAGATGGGGACTGTGTCGCCTGAGGCGGTTCAAGAAATAGAGGATTGGGATGCAGAACGGCAGCAGCGGTACCGTAAGGTCCAGGAGTGCGTGGAAAGGAGCCTGTCTCAAGCAAGAACGAGACAAGAACAGCATTACAATCAAACAGCCCCAGCAACTCCCTTAGCACCTGGAGAACAAGTCCTCAAGAAGAAGCGGAAGACGCATAAGTTGGATGATCAGTGGGAAAACGAGCCCTACACCATTATCCCCTCCAACTTTGACAATAGTAAGGTATGCCTCATAAGCAAAGATGAAGGCAAGACCTGCCAAGCAATTTCCCGAGACCGCCTGAAGACGTGCCCTGAGCGGTGCAAAGTTCAAAAGGAAGTGGAGGAAGTTCAAGAAGAGGGGGAAGAGATGATACAAACAATCCTCGGCAAATTCCCCAAGACTTGGACCCGCATAAATGGTGCCGTAGTGGTACCGGTCCTGACGTTCCCACAGTTGGTCGAGCCAGAAACAGAACAGGTTCCGGATTCACCCAAAGAACCGTCCGCCCCGACACGAGGTGACACGCCAGCAGTGGAACAGGAGGATCAACCCCCTGTCAGTGGTGAACCTGTCATACCCTTGGCGACTCTTAGACCACATGGGCGATCATCATGCATACCTATTGGGGTTAGGCCTACCGGTAGTGCTGAGATAGGAGACACACTAAGTAGTCAGGGACAAACACCAGAGCTACGCAGGTCCCAACGCAGCACTCGGGGACAACCCCCTCTAAGGTATAGGGAATCAAATGTATAAAGGAGAAAGAAAGAGTATTTATTGGAATGTAAATAGTTATGCGAAATGTCTGTAATGTTGTGTACAAAATGTTTTTCCTTTTCTTTGATTGTGAAAATGGACAATTGGGCCACTGGACTATGGGTGGCCAACACCTAAATTGTTCATAGTTAGCACCAGTGTGCTCGACACCCCTGAAGAAAAACCCGTCCGGCGTGCATAGAGTGGGGTCATCAATGCTCTGACGCACGCCCAGAGCCTACGTTGGGGGTTTTATCGCGGCGGGTCCCCCATGGAGCAGTGTAATGGACACCCGGCAGGGAGCCACACTGGACTCTTATAGTACTGTTTGAATTTGTAACGTTAAAGAGAATGTGCCTCCCATATTGGGATGAAATGTATGACATGTTATGTTTTGTTTCCACAGTCCGGGAGTACTGAATTTAACTAAGGGGGAGTGTGGCGCCCTAGGACCTGGTCGCCACAACAGCATTGCCCTCCCAAAGGGTTAATGCTGAGCCTGGAGGTAATTGGGAGATCCATTGGCCAGCAGGTTTAACACCCAACACAGTTCTCCCTCCGGCCAGCAGGGGGAGCTCTGAACCTGGAATTCCAGGGAGCCTTCCTCTACCTGACCAGAGGGAGGAAGTGGAGTCAGTCTGAAGGGAGTAGTGAAAGTGAACAGACGCAGAGTGAGCTGTCCTGTGAATCTGGGGCCTAGAGCTGGAGCAGCTTGGCCCAGAGAAGCAGGAATAGCTGAGAGGCAGCAGAGAGACTCAGACATCGGAGTCTGTGGTTGCCAGGGTATAAAATCCGTCCCTGGTAGCAGAGTCCGAAGGGCAGGAGAGCTGCAAGCCCCTGGCCCAGAAAGATCCAAGGTACAGCTGCAGCATCAGGGCCCGGTGTGGACTCCAGCGGAGAAGCACCAGAGAGAGGGTCTGCGCAGCCACCTACAGAAAGAAGGGACGTGCCATCGGTCCCAGCAGCAAAGAGGGCCATTGCTGGATTCAGAGAAGCAGGGTCCTATCATCACAAAGCAAAGTACAGGAGTAGGCCTCATACTCAGCTGGCCAGAAAGATCATCCCAAGTACTTCCAGGCCGACCGGATCCCCATCACCACCTGTAACGGTCTCCCAGGACTGGACTGTTCCCAGAGTAAAAGAGGAAAAGGTAAAGAGACTGTTGTTTGTGCCTGGTTCTTTCCTCGCCTGTCGGCCCTGCACCGTGTTAGCCACACAACACCATAGACTTTCACGGGCACCAACGGTATCCCGGGGCATCGCTCCACCTGTGGGGAGCAGTACCATCATAGCTGTCATAACATCACCCCGGAGTTCTCCCATAACAGCGGCGGCTTAATAGCCGCATACCACAGGTGGCGTCACGAACATTAACTCTAACTCATCAGCCACATATTCAACTGACACCCACCAGGGCCACGGAGCCGGGCCCAGCCACCACTGACTACCACCGGACTAGTCCGGCCCGGCACCGGGTGTCCCATAGCCCTGGGGTGGGCGAGTCATTACCATGTGGAGAGGTGTGAGCTGTATGTGTTACCATGTGGAGAGGGATGAGCTGTATGTGTTACCATGTGGAGAGGGGTGAGCTGTATGTGTTACCATGTGGAGAGGGATGAGCTGTATGTGTTACCATGGGGAGAGGGGTGAGCTGTATGTGTGACCATGTGGAGAGGGGGTGAGCTGTATGTGTTACCATGTGGAGAGGGGTGAGCTGTATGTGTGACCATGTGGAGAGGCGTGAGCTGTATGTGTTACCATGGGGAGAGGGGTGAGCTGTATGTGTGACCATGTGGAGAGGGGGTGAGCTGTATGTGTTACCATGTGGAGAGGTGTGAGCTGTATGTGTGACCATGTGGAGAGGGATGAGCTGTATGTGTTACCATGTGGAGAGGGGTGAGCTGTATGTGTTACCATGTGGAGAGGGGTGAGCTGTATGTGTGACCATGTGGAGAGGCGTGAGCTGTATGTGTTACCATGGGGAGAGGGGTGAGCTGTATGTGTGACCATGTGGAGAGGGGTGAGCTGTATGTGTTACCATGTGGAGAGGGATGAGCTGTATGTGTGACCATGTGGAGAGGGGTGAGCTGTATGTGTTACCATGTGGAGAGGGATGAGCTGTATGTGTTACCATGTGGAGAGGGGTGAGCTGTATGTGTTACCATGTGGAGAGGGATGAGCTGTATGTGTTACCATGGGGAGAGGGGTGAGCTGTATGTGTGACCATGTGGAGAGGGGGTGAGCTGTATGTGTTACCATGTGGAGAGGGGTGAGCTGTATGTGTTACCATGTGGAGAGGGGTGAGCTGTATGTGCGACCATGTGGAGAGGGATGAGCTGTATGTGTTACCATGTGGAGAGGGGTGAGCTGTATGTGTTACCATGTGGAGAGGGGTGAGCTGTATGTGTGACCATGTGGAGAGGGGTGAGCTGTATGTGTTACCATGTGGAGAGGGGTGAGCTGTATGTGTTACCATGTGGAGAGGGGTGAGCTGTATGTGTTACCATGTGGAGAGGGGTGAGCTGTATGTGTGACCATGTGGAGAGGGGTGAGCTGTATGTGTTACCATGTGGAGAGGGATGAGCTGTATGTGTGACCATGTGGAGAGGGGTGAGCTGTATGTGTTACCATGTGGAGAGGGATGAGCTGTATGTGTTACCATGTGGAGAGGGGTGAGCTGTATGTGTTACCATGTGGAGAGGGGTGAGCTGTATGTGTTACCATGTGGAGAGGGATGAGCTGTATGTGTTACCATGGGGAGAGGGGTGAGCTGTATGTGTGACCATGGGGAGAGGGGTGAGCTGTATGTGTGACCATGTGGAGAGGGGTGAGCTGTATGTGTTACCATGTGGAGAGGGATGAGCTGTATGTGTGACCATGTGGAGAGGGGTGAGCTGTATGTGTTACCATGTGGAGAGGGATGAGCTGTATGTGTTACCATGTGGAGAGGGGTGAGCTGTATGTGTTACCATGTGGAGAGGGATGAGCTGTATGTGTTACCATGGGGAGAGGGGTGAGCTGTATGTGTGACCATGTGGAGAGGGGGTGAGCTGTATGTGTTACCATGTGGAGAGGGGTGAGCTGTATGTGTTACCATGTGGAGAGGGGTGAGCTGTATGTGCGACCATGTGGAGAGGGATGAGCTGTATGTGTTACCATGTGGAGAGGGGTGAGCTGTATGTGTTACCATGTGGAGAGGGGTGAGCTGTATGTGTGACCATGTGGAGAGGGGTGAGCTGTATGTGTTACCATGTGGAGAGGGGTGAGCTGTATGTGTTACCATGTGGAGAGGGGTGAGCTGTATGTGTTACCATGTGGAGAGGGGTGAGCTGTATGTGTTACCATGTGGAGAGGGGTGAGCTGTGGCAGGAACCTTTATCTGACCTTCTTTACGTTCTATATTATCTTAATGTAAACCGTTCAGGTGCTGCTTTGGACACTTTGGGATTTGGTGGTGGGGGGGGAATGAGGCTGAGAAGGTGATTTGGGTCGCCAGCCCACAGAATCAGTCACACGGTGGGCAGTGGGGGAAGTGTTTGCAGCAATTTGTTGAAAGCAGCACAGCCAGGTCCTGTATCTAAATCGAGCTAAATTACTGTGCACTACATACACAGAAGACCTTGTGCCCACAGGGCTTTTTTCATGCGTTTTTTCCTTGCTTTTTTAATCGCTAAATGCAAGGAAAAATCATCCCAGCAAAGTCTGAGAATCCTGACTTGCTGTATACACACACACACACACACACACTTTTTCCTTGCAGTTTTTGTTCCTGAAAAAAGAAGCAGCGTGTCAGTTGTTTCTGCATTTTTACCTGCTTTTTCACCAACTGACTTCAATGGGGTCAGTGAAAGATGCAGGACAAAAACGCATGTGTAATGCCCACGTTCAATTTTTGTGTGTAAGCGCTCATGCGCACATAACTGCTGAATATTCTGCAGCGATTTGACAGCACATGTGCGCTTTAAATTGCTACAGAAGCACTGGATGCAGTACACATAATGGATGCAGTATTTTGGTTAAAAAAAGCAGATTTCATGTGCTCTGGCTGCTGCCCCCACCATAGAGAGTGGGAGCTGCATCCATAGCGCACGGAATAATTTACATGCTGCTTTTATGAACGCACGGATTTGGGTCAAAATTTTAGCACCTAAATCGCTGCGTTCATAAAAGCAACGTACGCACGTACCATGCACAATCTAAATAGATTGTGCATGGGACGCAGGACGCATGATCTTACGCTGCAGTGCTATACGCAAATGCAGCATGGAATTACGCAACGTGCGCATGAGCCCTTATATGCTTTTATGACTTTACTGGAGCTCCCTGCAGCCATTTCCTCATCTCAGTCTTTACTGCAGGACATTGCTTCTGGGAAGTCCGGTGATCTCACAAGGTGAATCGAGTTCATGCCTGCAGATCACCAGGGTTTCTTGCAGATCCGCCGGCATGAACTCAGTTCACCTTGTGATGTCACCAGGGTTTCCTGCACCTAGGCCTTGTGGTCTTTACCGCGGGACCTTGTTGCAGGGAATTCTAGTGACGTAGGTGCCCTGGTCTGTGAGGCGATCCATACCTCAGGAAACCGGGGTCATTATGGTGATGACCCAGGGTTGCCATGGCAGCGATCGGGTCCCTGTGATTGCACTACAGGGACCCGATCGCCAGGAAGGGGTAAGTGATACCCCTCTCTGCCTTCTGAATGCAGCAATTGCATTGATTGCAGCATTTAGAGGGTTAAACTGCCGAGAGCGGCGCGGGTACTACTCCTGGCAGCAAGAGCCAGGTCCTGGCTTTGAGATCAGGTGACCGCGGGGGTACAGCGCTTGAACCCCCTTGATCGCCATGACTAAAAAATGCTCAAAAAGCAGGTGAAAAATAAGAATTATTCTTACCGATAATTCGGTTTCTAGGACCTTCCACGACAGCATAGGAGGTTGTCTCTCCACGCCCTAATTGGGACAGGAAGTTCAAGAGGTTTAAAAGGACCCTCCCACCTCCCACAGCCAGTGTCTTACAAAGAATCCATAGCATATGAGAAGTACCACACATTCAGGAATAAATGAATACAAAGGGGAGGGAATTACCTGCTGTCGTGGAAGGTCCTAGAAACCGAATTATCGGTAAGAATAATTCTTATTTCTCTAGTCCCTTCCACGACAGCATAGGAGGAATACCAAAGAATTGATACCTAGGGGGGGGACCACAGCCTGCAGGACCCTCCTGCCAAAGGCCAAATCCCTGTTGGAATCCAGATCCAACCGATAATGCTTCGTGCAAGTATGGAGCGAAGACCACGTAGCCGCCTTGCAGATCTGCTCAGGGGAGGCCCCTGCCCGTTCAGCCCAGGAGACAGAGGTAGCCCTGGTGGAGTGCGCCGTGAATCCAGTAGGCGGAGAGAGATGCTGAGCGAGGTAGGCGTCTCTAATTGCCCGCACAATCCAGTTGGCGATGGTACTCTTAGCCACCTTCTTGCCCTTATTGCGGCCAAAGGGCTGGATAAACAGGTTAGAATCAAGGCACCAAGAAGCAGTAACCTTCAGGTAGTGCAACACTATCCGACGGACATCCAAAGAATGAAACACTTCCTCACCCGGAGTCCGAGGATTCTGACAGAAGGAAGGCAGGACGATGGACTGAGAACGGTGAAAATCCGAAACTACCTTGGGAAGGAAGGAAGGGTCCAGCTGAAACACAATGCTGTCATCTCTGACGGTCAGGTAAGGTTCCCTGATAGACAAAGCCTGAAGTTCTCCGACTCTGCGAGCAGACGTAATAGCCACAAGAAAAACAGTCTTGTGAGAAAGAGAACGAATGTTACAAGAGCACAGAGGTTCAAATGGTGACTGTGATAGTCCGGTAAGGACCACATTGAGATCCCAGCGAGGCGTCAGGACCCTCTGACGTGGACAGAGTCTACTAGCGGACACAAAGAACCGACGGATTCAACGATGATCTGCCAGAGCCGTGTCAAAGACTGCACTGAGGGCTGACACCTGAACCTTCAGGGTGCTAGGCCGAAGGCCTAAGTCCAATCCACTCTGGAGGAAGTCCAGAATCTGCGCAATATTAGGCCGAAGTGGGTCAGGAGGCTGAGAACCACACCAGGAGGAAAATCTCTTCCAGATTTTGTTGTAAATACTATTTGTCACAGGTTTACGGTTCTTCTGTAGGGTAGCCACAACGCTGTCAGAAAGCCCTTGGGCCTTCAGTGCCCGGGCCTCAGAAGCCAGGCAGCCAAGTTGAGATTCTGGGGAGCCGGATGGAAAATCGGACCCTGGGACAGTAAGCTGGGGTCCGAACCTAAGAGGACTGGGCCGTCGATTCCTAGCGTCATGACCAGGCTGAACCAACTCCTCCGAGGCCACAGCGGGGCTACCAGTATAGTTGGGACCCCCTCGTCTCTGATCTTCCTCAGGGCCCTTGCGAGAAGAGGAAGAGGGGGGAACGCGTAAGCGAGGCGAAAGGACCACTTGTGGCAGAAAGCGTCTACCCCTAACGCCTTGTCCCGTGGGTTCAGGGAGAAATATGTTGCGACCTTGCGATTCCCTGCCGAAGCAAAGAGGTCCACCTCTGGAGCACCCCACTGTGCCACCAGAGAGCAGAACACCGCCTGATCCAGACTCCATTCCCCCGGATGAACATCCCGACGACTCAGGAAATCCGCCTGAAGATTTAGGGAGCCCTTCAGATGGACCGCAGAAAGGGAGAGCAGAGATTATTCCGCCCATTGAAAGATTCGGGAGGACACTGACTTCAGGGCGCCTGAGCGTGTACTGCCCTGATGGCGGAGATGTGCCACTGTTGTGACATTGTCTGAATACACCAGGACGTGAGAGTCCCGGACGAGGTCCTGAGCCGCAAGGAGGGCTTCTCTGACTGCCCTGAGCTCCCGGTAGTTGGAGGATTGGGAGCTGACGTAAGGACTCCAGACCCCTTGAAATGGGGAGTTTGCCACCATTGCCCCCCATCCCCGTAGGCTGGCATCTGTGGTCAGTGTAACCAGGGGTGTCTGAGTCCAGGCAACCCCCACCTGCAGGTTGGCGGGACGCAGCCACCAGAGAAGGGATGAGGAGACGGACCCCGAGAGGCGAAACAGTCTGTTTAGGGATGACGGGAGTCTGTCCCAATGTGCCAGGATATGATCCTGGAGACACCGAGAATGGGCCTGAGCCCACCTGACTGAGGGAATGCAGGACGTCATGGAACCCAGAGCTGACATAGCCGCTCGAAGCGTCGGGCGAGCCTGCCTGCGAAGCTTTGATATTTTGGCTAACAGAGCTACCCTGTGGCCCCTCTGGGAGAAAAGATGCCTGTCTGTCGGAGTCCAGCAGCACTCCGAGAAACTGCCGAGTGGAGGAAGGGGTTAATTGTGATTTTTTGAGATTGGGAATCCATCCCAGGGACCGAAGGATTCCCAAAGACCTTTCCACATGGCTCCGGAGGGTTGGAGCAGATGGAGCCATGAGAAGAAAGTCGTCCAAATATGGAACCAGACAGATACCCTGCAATCTTATGAAGGCGACCACCTCTGCCATGATCTTCGAAAAGATCCTTGGAGCCGAGGAGATCCCGAAGGGAAGTACATTGAATTGGAAATGAAGCACTTCCTCCCCGTGTAGCACCGCAAACCTGAGGTATTGCCTGTGACCCGGATGGACGGGCACATGGAAGTAGGCGTCTTTCAGATCTATAGAGGCCATCTGGTGGTGTAGAGCTATCAGGGGAATAGCTGATTTTACTGACTCCATTTTGAACCGCCGGTACCTGACCTGACGGTTTAGACGTTTTAAATTGATAATTATCCGGACGTCGCCAGACGGCTTCTTGACAAGGAAGAGGCGGGAGTAGTGTCCTACCCCTTCTTCCTGACTAGGGACTGGGGAAACGACCCCCGAGTGCATTAGCTCTATAATCTTTGCGTACAACAGAGCCTGTGAAACCTGCGACGCCAGAGCAGTGACTCGGAGACCCGGACGAGGGGGGGAGAGGAATTCTATGAGGAGACCTTCCGAGACTATCTTCAGAACCCATTGGCAAGTGGTTATGGACCGCCACTGGGGAAGAAACGCCGAGAGTCGTCCCCCCACCCGGGCCGAGTCACTGTTTGTCCTGCTGAGGACGTTGCTGATGGGGAGGGATGAGGATGTTTCTCCCTCTACCCTTGGGATAGCTCCACCTGCCTGCCTTCCCTTTCCCTCTGGGCTGGGAGGCCTGAGGCATCGAGGGACGAAAGGACCGCTTCCTGGTGGGTCTAGGATCGGGCAAGGCCTTACGATCGGTCTCCTTGTCCAGGATATCATCCAGGGCAGGCCCAAACACCAAATCCCCTTTAAACGGAAGGGAGCAAAGCCTCATTTTGGAGGTGGAGTCTCCGCTCCAGGCCTTAAGCCAGAGGGCACGTCTGGCAGAGTTAGAAAGAACCGAGGTCCTGGCCGCCAGGCGGACAGATTCCACCGAGGTATCTGCCAAAAAACTGGTAGCCTTCCTAAGCAAGGGAAGGGATTCCAGTAATTCCTCCCTAGGGGTTCCCTGGGAAATATGAGCCTCCAACTGATCTAACCACCTAATTAGGGACCTGGATACACAGGTGGAGGCAATGTTAGCCTGAATAGAAGAAGACGATGCCTCCCAGGACCGCTTCATCAGGCCTTCTACCTTCCTATCCATCTGATCCTTCAGTTGGGAAGCATCTTCAAAGGGAAGAGCCGTTTGCTTAGCTACCCTAGCCACCTGAACGTCTACTCTTGGGACCTCCCAATGTAATCCAGAAGGTTCCAGAGGAAACCGGCGTTTAGGGTCACTCCGTACCCGCCTCTCAGGAAATTCCCATTCTTGAGAGACAATATCCAAGATATTGCCATGGACTGGAAATCCTAACTGTTTGACTGACTTCAGGCCAGCAAACATTTCGTCCTGGATAGAGGGAAGTGACTGCACTTCCTCTAATCCCATAGTGCTCCGAACTGCCCCAATAAGATCCCCCAAATCTTCTGAGGGAAACAGAAAGGACTGGTCAGACACCCCAGAGGGAATTCCTTCATCAGGACCCTCAGAGGTGGAATCAGCGTCCTCCTGATCAGATGGGGTCGACTGGAGTCTCCTCTTTTTTGGAGGAGAGGGTCCAGGAGCAGGGCCAGGAGCAGGGCCAGGAGCAGGGCCAGGAGCAGGAAGGAAGGCCAGTGAGGCCCTAATCTCCTGTTTCATCATGGACCGCAACTCGTCTATCAGGGACGGTTGTTCGGCCCTAATAATCTGGTCCGTACATTGCTGGCAAAGCTTTTTATCCCATACTGCAGGGAGCTTCTTTATACAGATAGGACATTTTTTAATTTTTTCCAATCTGTCAGGTCTATCAGGCTTATCCTTGTCAGTCTTTTCTGACTTCTCAGGCTTCTCTGACTTTTCATTTCTGTCAGTTTTCTTGGTGGCCTTGTCCTCCTAGAAAACACAGACCAGAGAGCCATAAGCATCTGACTGAGACCTATGACCGAGGGACCATTCCCCTCCATACTTACAGTAGCAGGGGGCACACTGGGTTCTGCAGATGCAGCTGCAGCAGAAGACATGACAGGGAGCACGGTTGCTTACCATGATCTGACGTCTTCACGGCAGCCCTTATGTAAAAAGGGCCTGCCTCCCCAGTGACGGTAAACGTTCCCCGCCTTCCGCATCCGGTCCTGGACAGGCCGTGTCACCGTCGGCGTGTCCTCCACGCTGCCTCCGCAAACCGGAAGCGCTCGACCGGAAGTCCGCAAGACCGGAAGTCCCGCCCCCGGGAGCACTTCCGGATCGCTCCGGCAGCGTGCATGCAGGAAGCGGCCGGCGGCTCAGGGAGGACGCCGGCCGGGGAGCTCAACAGCCTGCATCACCCCTAAGGAGGCTCCGGAAGGCTGGAGCAGTGGTCCCCCACAGCGTGAGGGAACAGCAAGGGAGGAGCGGTGAAGGCCCGACCGATGCTGTCCGGCTTAAGGTAACAGGGGAAGAGAAAAAGAAAAAAAAAAAAAATATTATACTGTAGTTCCGCCGGCCACCACAGTATAGGAGAAAAATAAAAACCTCTCCATGCCCCATGGGGACAGGAAAGACACTGGCTGTGGGAGGTGGGAGGGTCCTTTTAAACCTCTTGAACTTCCTGTCCCAATTAGGGCGTGGAGAGACAACCTCCTATGCTGTCGTGGAAGGGACTAGAGAAAACACGCAAAACGCAATAAAAAATGCTAGTTTTTCAGTTGCTTTTTTTCGTTACAAAGATGCGTTTTTATGTGCAGATTTTCTGCACAAAACAACGCAATGTGGGTACATAGCCTAAAGTAGATTTGATGCAGTATGTGCTAGGAGGGGCTTTATCTTTACAATACATGACCTGACTTCAGCAACCAATAGTTGGTGGATGGAGAGAGCAGATAGGGGAGTAACAATTACAAACGTAGAGATTGTTACCAGGCCCAAAGGTACAGGGGACCAGCCGACCCCAGCTCCTACTTTAGCTGGATGTGCGTCTGAGGGCGCACATCAACTGAAATGCATCACAGCACTTAGACCCGCTGGGTCCCTGCACTGCGATACACGCTGCCGGGCAAACAGTGGCTAGCAGCTAACGTCCATACCATGACTGGGGGCAGCACATGGTAGCACTGTCATGCTCTATAGCACGCACTCCGATGTCAGCTGCAGGCCACTCCGCACTCGCTACAGAGGACACTGGGAGATGTGGGAGCAGAGACAAGATGAGTAGAATTTTTTTTAATTATGCATTAGAGACAGTCCCAGACCATATATACCAGGATGAGGAACATATATATCAGGATGGGAGACCTATATATTAGCATGGGCCCAGGAACAGGATGTGCAACATTTTTTACTAGGATTGGCCCAGGATTGGATAAATATATACCAGAATGGGGAAGTTTTATACCAGTATGGGGGACATATGTACCAGGATTGAGAACATTACTGCATAATGAAGGGGGGGAAGGGGCAATTAATATGTCTTTATAGGATTTAGAACGCTACAGGTACCCATTCATCTGACAGACGTCCGGAGGGGGGCCCTGGTCCAATTTTCGCACCAGGGCCCATCGCACTTTAGTTACGCCACTGGGTACAGTCATCTGTGACTACCTGGTTTTGCCAAGGCGTCACATATACACACACCCATACACACACAACAATACTGAAGTATTACTGTATACAGCACAAGCAATCAGATGCTCATAGTTTTCAAAAACTACCCCAAGGGGGACTAACAAATGCAGTAAAAAAAAAAAAAAAAAAAAATTTATATATATATATATATATATATATATATATATATATATATATATATATATATATATATATATATATATATATATATATATATATATATATATATGTCGCGGGCGGGGAGGAGGGTGTCAGTGCTGCGCTCACCCCTCTGCTCGGGTCCGGCTGCTGCTGCTCAGTGGTGGCTCGAGCGGTGGGCCGGATCCCGGGGGTCTCGAGCGGCGCTCCTCACCCGTGAGTGAAAGGGGATTGGGTTTTGGGATATAGTCTATTGTCCGTGACGCCACCCACGGTTGTGGTGATTTGTTAGCACCACCGCTGCTCTGTATGGGGGATCCCGGGAGTGATGATGTGGAGCAGCCAGTTGTTGTGTTGCCTCTCCGTGGGTAGGGGTTGGTGATCCCGGAGCCCAGTGATGAGATGGGAGATGCAGGGCTTGGTGGACGCGGGGGCAGCGCTGTGCCTTGCGGCACTGTGGTACTCACTCAGCCTGAGACGATGACACAGTTCTCGGTAAAACACACGGCTGGAAAGACTGTTCCCACGGACGGCTGCACTTGCTTTCCCCAGAAGGTGACTGTGACGGTCCCTCTGTCCTGCACCTATGTTGATGATGGTTGCGATGGGTTCCCACCGGTAACCCGCTCCCCGGCTTGGATATGGGCCGGAGGAGCCCTACTTTGCCCGCAGGCGCTGGCCCTGAGAAACTGGTGCCCTGGCGGTGGCGGTGTCTCTCTTCAATGGTTGGACTGTTGCCTTCAATCAGGACTTGGTTGTTTGGAGACAGACGTCCCCTTCACTGACGGATTTGGCAAATTTACAGCGACTCCTAGCCTTGCCCGGGTCCGAGAGGCCCCTGCCCTGGTGCTGACTGTCCTTCGTATACTGCTCCAGACCGCCGGGTCACCACCCGTCCGCGGTCCTTCCAGCAACCTCCGAGCAGTCACCCCTCCAGACAGTCACCGCCGTCTGCTGACCTTGCTGTCACTGTCCGGGCACACAGCCGGACTCACTTCAGGCTTTACAAACTCCTCAGCTCCTCTACCACTTCACTTCCTTCTACTTTGAACTTCCACTTCTATCTTAGCTCCACACTCAAGCTCTCCCTGAGCTAACTTTCAACTCCTCTCACTTCCTCCTCCAAACTATCTGCCTGGTTCTTCCCGCCTCCAGAGCTGTGAACTCATCGGTGGCGGAGCCAACCGCCTGGCCCACCCCCTGGTGTGAACATCAGCCTCTGGAGGAAGGCAACAAGGATTTTTGGGTTAGCTGTATGTGCCTAACTGGGGTGTAGGGTGTGGTGGTGTGATGACCTGTGACCCCTGGCTTGCCCAGGGCGTCACATATATATATAATATATTATATTATATATAATTAGAAAACCTAAAAGTTAAAATAACTTCTCACATTAACATAGGAAATAAAAAAAAAAAAAAAAACAACAATACAGATATTCAGTATTACTAGGATTGTAGAGGTGCGATCAAAATATACCATTAATCCGATCAGTAAGTGTTGTAACAAGAAAAAAAAAATCAAACCGCAACAATTACGTTTTCAACCGCCATAGCAAAAGTGAAAAAAAAGGCAGATAAAAACATAGTATCAACCGCAAAACAGTATTAATAAAAACATCAGCTAAGGGTGCAAAATTCAAGCTCTCACACAGCTCCATAATCTGAAAATTAGAAAACATTAAAGCTCTCAAATTTATAAATAAAAAAGCTTGTCACCATTTTCAGATTTTTTTTACAAGCATGTTTGGCATTGCTGTAATCATACTCCCCTGGAGAATATTTCCAGGTCATTTTTATTATAAAATGAACGCTATAAATAAAATAAAAATGCTAAATTGTGCTTCTTCCACTATTTCCCCATAGTTGGAGTTCTTTTCACCACCATCCAGTACATCACATGATAAAATGGGGGTCATTCAAAAGTACAACTCGTCCTGCAAAAAAACAAGCCCTCATATGCAATGTCAACAGAAAAATAAATTAAAAAAAAAAAGTTATAGCTTTTAGAATAAGGGAATGAAAAACAGAAGCGCAAAAACAGAAAATCGTCCAGTTGGGAAGGGGTTAACATTGACAGTGTTCCCCCACAAATAAAGGCCCCTTTACACACAAACTTTCTAGCGATCCCACCAGCGATCCCAACCTGGCCGGGATCGCTACAAAGTCTCTGGTGAGCTGTCAAACAAGCAAACCTGGCCAATGACGCAACAGCGATCCGGGCCTGCAGAACGACCTCGCTAGTCATTGGGGACGTTGTAAAGCAGCTTTTTGAAAGGGAAGTCGCTAACAAAGTCGCTGTAAAGTCTCCTTTACACACTAAAACTTTGCTGCACAGCGGGAAACAAAGGACCAAAGAATGGTCCTGAACGATTTGTAGCGATCACAACTTCACAGCAGGGGCCAGGTCGCTGATGTGTTTCACACACTGCAATGTCGCTGGGAAGGCCGCTATAACGTCACAAAACCGGTGACGTTACAGCGATGTCGTTTGCGATGTTGCAGTGTGTAAAGCCACCTTAAGACAGGGTCTTATTTTTGGATCCAAAAGATGCACTCTGGCTTATTTTCTGGGAACGTTACTATAATACATATATACCGCATTTTTCATTTTATAAGACGCACCCCAAATTTAGAGATAAAAAAAAGGTAAGAGGTGTCTTAAGGTCCAGTCACACTAAGCAACTTACCAGCGATCCCAACAACGATAGGGATCGCTGGTAAGTTGCTAGGAGGTTGCTGGTGAGCTGTCACACTGCGACGCTCCAGCGATCCCACCAGCAACCTGACCTGGCAGGGATCGCTGGAGCGTCGCTACACGAGTTGCTGGTGAGCTCACCAGCAACCAGTGACCAGCCCCCAGTCTCCTAGTTACAGCACACATCAGGTTAATTAACCCGATGTGTGCTGCAGCTAAATGTGCACAGAGCAGGGAGCAGCGCACACTGAGCGCTGGCTCCTTGCTCTCCTAGTTACAGCACACATCGGGTTAATTGCCTGATGTGTGCTGCAGCTATCTGTGCACAGAGCAGGAGCCAGCAGCACAGGCAGTGAGAGCGGAGGAGGCTGGTATCAAAGGTAAATATCGGGTAACCAAGGACAGGGCTCCTTGGTTACCCGATGTTTACATTAGTTACCAGCCTCAGCAGAAGCTGGCTCCCTGCTCACTGCACATTAGTTGTTGCTGTCTCGCTGTCACACACAGCGATCTGTGCTTCACAGCAGGACAGCAACAACTAAAAAATGGCCCAGGACATTCAGCAACAACCAACGACCTCACAGCAGGGGCCAGGTTGTTGCTGGATGTCACACACAGCAACATCGCTAGCAACGTCACAAAAGTTGTTCGTTACCAGCGATGTTGCTAGCGATGTTGCTTAGTGTGACGGGGCCTTTACTGGGGAGGTGCACAAATAGAAAAGATTGGAAGTCTTTAAATTTGCCTACGTATCAGTATATCCCATGGTCAATAATTAGCGAAAAATAAACGCTATAGTGCACATAAGTTTTATTAGACACAAGGTTCATGGGGTATATAGTATAATAAAACGTACAAAACAGGTTTAGACAAAGGCGAAAAAAATCCCCATGTGGGGCCACATGCAAAGTAATTCATATATTGTCTCCCTGATATACAAAGTGCTGAGTGCTATATCCAAGCCTATGCATGAAAACAACTGCCAGCCTTTACTTAATACAATGTACTGAACAAGGTCAGATAATCACAGGCTAGAAAAACAGTGAGCCATAGAGAACCACAACAGCACTGAAGAACAGTACAGGGAGCTTACCAATGGAGACAAATTTGTTGAAGAATATCCTACCCGAGCGACCCCTTATGACAGCTCGTAGGGGCTCGTAGGAGCCTGCACGATATGCTGATTCACAGCCATAAATGTGACGCAAGACAGGCTACCATTCTCCACTGGACGTCCTAGGTGTGGGTCTTTCCCTTGTGGTTCATGTCTTGCTTGTCGGCATGGCAATATCATCAGGGCCACATCCTTCACTTTCTCTGACGGATCCAAAACGTTTGAGATCCGACATTATATTTCCTGCACTAGCACGGGCGTAATTTATTATGCAACGTGTGGGTGTGGTTTAATATATGTCGAACTCACGAGTCGTGAACTTAGAGTCCAGACGAGGGAGCACATTAGGGACATAGTTGCCGCTAAGCAGGCTAAGCCGGAGGAGATTGACACCCTTAGGACCATCCCCCGCCATGTCAGGATGCATCACGGGTCGGACCCCTCAAGCCTCAAGGTTAGGGGGATCGACCGTGTGCACCTTGGACTTAGGGGTGGGGATATTCATAAGGCGTTGGCACGGGTGGAATGCCGCTGGATATTCCTTCTCGGTACTGTGACACCCGATGGGTTGAACGAGAGACAGACCTTTACGTCTTTTTTGTAATCCATTAACACTCGTTCTGCGGTTTGAATTTTTCAACTCTTCTTAGTGGGATGTATGTTGGTATCATTTGGTTGCCGTTTTCCTATAATGATTGGCCTCAGTCTTTTAATCAAAGAATTTTTATTTCCCCTTTTTTTAATTGACCTCTTCTGTGTCCCTTTCTTTCACAGTTCACTTCGTCCTGTGCCCCCTTTTGTGTCCTTGTCGGATTTTCCCATGTTAAATTTGGAGTTCCTGTCCCGCTGCTCAGAAAAAAGCAATAAAATGGAGGAGGATAAAGGAGAGGAGAGGAAAAAAAAAAATCTATCTATGATCACCACTTTACCCTGCTTAGTTGATCCTGCACAGTCTTGACCAATACTATGTTAACGCCCTGTAAATTATATGCTGTTATGTACTGTGCCTGATCTGGTATATGAAAACTGTGCTAATCGCTCCTGTGGTGCTCTCTAGGTTCATTTTTACCATGTTTATATGTTTATGTGATGTCCTTATGCCTCCTCCCCCTATAGCGGTGTGACTTGCCCTTATCTTTGCCAGTACTTGGCACGGCATTTGCGATCGTACTTCCGGGTGCGGGGATTGCGCATGCGCGGTGGGAGCAGCTCTCCTCTCAGCGTCTTCTGGGTAAACTGACGTCATTAGGGGTTTTCCCTACCCAGGTGACGACGGAGCAGCCGCCCACACCAGCGTTATGCATCCCTGAGACCTTTTGAACTGCGACAGGTGCTGCAAATTTCATGTGACTACGGCAAGTATATAAATCCATTTACCCATTGTTGTCCACTGTCCCCTGAGGAAGTCACACGAAACACGTGTTGGGACTTGTCCCCATGTGTGTTCACATGCTATCTGTCTCCATTGGTAAGCTCCCTGTACTGTTCTTCAGTGCTGTTGTGGTTCTCTATGGCTCACTGTGTTTTTTCTAGCCTGTAACTATCTGACCTTGTGCATTACATTGTACAAAGTAAAGGCTGGCAGTTGTTTTCATGCATAGGCTTGGATATAGCACTCAGCACTTTGTATATCAGGGAGACAATATATGAATTACTTTGCATGTGGCCCCACATGGGGATTTTTTTCGCCTGTCTTTGTCTAAACCTGTTTTGTACGTTCTATTATATTATATACCCCATGTACCTTGTGTCTAATAAAACTTTTTATGTGCACTATAGCGTTTATTTTTCGCTAATTATTGACCATGGGATATACTGATACGTAGGCAAATTTAAAGACTTCCAATCTTCTCTATTTGTGCATATCTCTTGAAGTTGTTGCCTTTTACTCCTAATGAAGTCCAGATACACTGCTCTGCTTTTCCTAATTACTGGGGAGGTGGGGTGGCAGCAGTGGTGGAGCGGGGGTCACAGGAGGCAGGAACAGTACAAGAGTGTCTCTAAGGCTCTGTGCGCACTAGGCCGTTTTGCCGCGGATTTGCTGCGGAAATTTCTTGAGAAATGTCTGCAATATTTGTGCAGACATTTCCCAGCAAATCCTATGAGAAAAAAAAATAGCTGTGCGCACACTGCAGATTTTTCTCAAGAAATTTCCTTGAGAAAATTTTCTCGAGAAACTTTGAGAAAATGAGCATGTCCATTATTTTCCGCAGGTACCTGCGGTATATCCCCGGAATTTCACTCCATTCACTGTAATGTAATCTCGAAATTCTGGGGGTATACCGCAGGTAGCAAATGATGTGCAGTATACCCCCGGTATAGCCGCGATTTACCTGCGGTAATGCTCATCGCTGCCTGCGGTTTTGCAGGAAGCGATGCCATTATGCCAGGAAGAGGAAGCGGAGCAGAGTAAACACAGACGTCACACTCCCTGGACGCCGCACAGAAGCACTTCCGTGCGACCTCCAGGTGCCCGTGCAGTCTGTGTCTGTGTGTTGCACATGAGTTAATCACTTTTGAACTTTCCCAGTAGCATTTTCTGTTAAACTTTTGGAAGAAGGGGATGAAATAACTAAAGTGTAAAAATGGAAAATGGCCCCAGTATGAAGGGGTAAAGCCAACTCCAAAAAAATCCTGCTCAGTAGTGATATACGTATGTAAACATAGTTGACACCATTTTGATCAAAAGAGCAAAAAAGGTTTTGTCTGTTAACCCCTTACCAACTTAGGACATACTGATACATCACAGGCCATCTCCCTGCCTTTGATGCGTTTTTTTGTTATCTTTTAAATTTTGTGGCGCTGCTATTGGAAGCGAGCGCACATTGCTATTGTGATATTGTCTTCAATAAAATAGAGCCGGAATCAGCACTTGCGTGCACTGTGATCAGCGGTGCCATTATACTGAAGACACTGGCGATGACAGAGCAGCTGCGTCACATGCACTGATCAAAAAAAAATTAAATCTGTGCATGACCCGCCACTTATGTTAGGCTGGTTTCACACATCCGTTTTTTGCCGTCAGGCACAATCCGGTAAAAACTGGAAAGAACGGATCCAGCGTGTGTTCCCGCCAGATCTGTTCTTTCTCCCATAGACTTGTATTAGCGCTGGATTGTGCCGCATGGCCTTGCGTTGCATCCGGCTTTTGCCGGATCCGGCGTAAATAGCTAATCCGGCGGCCGGATGGAACGCTGCTTGCAGCATTTTTGTCTCCAGTGAAAAACCATATTGCGCCAGATCCGGGGCCATGCGGCGTGATTTACAATGAAAGCCTAAGGATGCTGGATCCGATGTAATGCGGCACTAAACGGATCCGGCTGCCGGATCAGTTTTTTTGAACTGAACATGATCAGTATCAACGAATCCGTCAAAAAAACGTAAGCAAAAAATGGATGGAAAAAAAACTGATGTGATGGATCTGGTTTTTTTGCCGGATCCGTCGCACCAGTTTTTTCGCCGGATCGTGCCTGACAAAAAAATAAAAGTGTGAAACCAGCCTTAACCCCTTCACGACCGGCCTATTTTTCGCTTTTTGTTTTTTTTTCGTTTCGCCTTTCTTTTTCTGAGAGACGTAACTTTTTTATTTTTCAGTCAATATGGTCATGTGAGGGCTCATTTTTTGCGGAACGAGCTGTACTTTTAAATGAAACCATCAGTTTTACCATATATTGTACTGGAAAACGGCAAACAAATTCCAAATGCAGAAAAATTGCAAAAAAAAGTGCGATAGCATTATTGTTTTTGAAATATTTTATTCACTGTATGGTAAAACTGATGTGTGGGTGTGATGCCTCAGGTCAGTGCGAGTTCGTAGACACCAAACATGTATAGGTTTACTTTTTTTTATAAGGGGTTAAAAAAAAAATCGGAAGTTTGTCCGAAAAAAGTGGCGCACGTTTTACGCCATATTCCATGACCCGTAGCGTTCTCATTTTTCAGGATCTACGGCTCAGTGACTGCTTATTTTTTTTATAACAAATGGAGAAAAAGACATGGATCGCACATCCCAAAAATACATTGATCTAAAAGCCGCTAGGCAAAAATTTTAAATAGAACGTGAGGTTCTTAGTTACCATTCTGATCAGACTGTATTAAGCCCACTGCCACGTCACGGCAAACCTCCAGAGTGGGTCCCTATCCTAAGCCTTTGTGGTGCGGCACTGTGCACCAACCACTGCTGCAGCGACAAAGCACCAGCAGGGCAGGCGACCCGGTGCCTCACAGCACCCATGCTGCAAGGCAAAGCCACCAAGGCTCCAGGCCGCACTGCCCCACTGTCACGACACCACAACAGCGGTCACAGCACAGCACCAACACAGTGAGAGGAGCTGCGCACTCACGACTGCTTATTTTTTGTGTCTCGAGCTGACGTTTTTAACGGTACCATTTTTGCGCAGATGCTACGTTTTGGTCGCCTCTTACTGCATTTTGCGCAAAAGTTGTGGCGACAAAAAAAACGTCATTTTGGCGTTTGGAATTTTTTTGACGCTACGCCGAATACTGATCAGATTAATTGATTTTATATTTTGATAGATCGGGCGTTTCTGAACGCGGCGATACCAAATGTGTGTATTTTTTTTATTTTTTTAACACTTTAATTTTCAATGGGGCAAATGGGGGGTTATTTGAACTTAGGTTTTTTTTTTGTTTTAAATTTTTTAAAACTTTTATTTTACTAGTCCCCCTAGGGGGCTATTGCGATCAGCAGTCTGATCGCTCTGCACTATCTGCTGATCACAGCTACATCGCTGTAAACAGTAGATACGCTCACTTTCTTTCTTTCGCGGGCACAGCGAAAGTGAAAGCAATTCATGTGTAGTACAGGAGTCATCACATAACCCTGTGCTACCATGACAACTACCGGAAGTCACGTGATCACGTCACGTGACTTCCGGTATCGGGCGGTAAGTAAAAGTTTACGGCGATCGCGCTTATAATGGCGCTGTCATATATTGACTGCGCCATTTAAGGGGTTAAACGGCACGAGCAGATAACTATTCTGCTTGTGCCTAGCAGGCACACATCTCAGCTGTGAAAATCAGCTGAGATGTGTGCCGATCGCAGCATGCTGCCGCCGGCAGACCGCGGGCAGTAACGTTATGACCGCTAGGACATAATTTCACGGCCCGCGGTCGTTAAGGGGTTAAGCTATCGATGTCGCTGGTGAAAGCACCCGCCCCATGGGTTGTGCGACACGGGCAAATCGCTGCCCGTGGCGCACAACCTCTTTAGGCGCCGTCACACATACCTGTCTAGCGACGTCGCTGTTGCCAGCAAACTGCCTCCTTTCTAAGGGGGCGGTTTGTTCGGCGTCACAGCACCGTCACTAAGCGGCCGCCCAATAGAAGCGGAGGGGTGGAGATGAGCGGCCGGAACATGCCGCCCACCTCCTTCCTTTCACATTGCCGGCGGGACGCAGGTAAGGAGATTTTCGCTGTTCCTGCAGTGTCACACACAGCGATGTGTGGTGCCGCAGGAACGACGAACAACCAGCGGCATGCACCAGCAACGATAAATGGGAAAGGAGCGACAATTTAACATTTTTGCGGTCGTTGATCGTCGCACCTAGCTGTCACACGCTGCGATGTCGCTAACGACGCCGGATGTGCATCACAAACACCGTGACCCCGATGATATATCGTTAGCGATGTTGCAGCATGTAAAGCACCCTTTAGTCTTCAGTGTCTTTCATAAAATGGGGCCCAAGATCGCGATACATGCATCCGCTGATTCTGGCGCCATTTTATTGAAGACATTAGAATAGCAATGTGCATGTGTCGGCAACAGCTGTAATGGCGGTGGCGTTGTGAAATTTAAAGAAAAAGAGGCAAGGCAGGAGGAGGAATGACTCTAGAGGACCCAACCCACAAAATCCCTCCCCAATGGTTTGAACAAGGATTATTCTGTAATTAAGCTTCTGATATCTCAACTAAAAGGTATAATTTTAATCAGCACCCTAGCGCCATTATGGCTGGCGCTGCCTCTAGTTTATAGGATAAAATCCTGCTGGTGGGTTCCCTTTAAATGATTTTACATTTAGAAATCAACAGTGCAAAAGGAAGGTTATAGAAGGCAAGTGGTACAAAATGATTAGTGAAACCCAATTGCAAAAGTGATTTGTAGCCAATATTGCATTCATTTAAATGAGAAAAAAAAAACTCTCCTTAAAAAAAGGTGGATAACTCATAGGCCTGGGGCACACTACAACTCATTGTAGCACTACTGATTGTTTTAAAGTGGGAGCTGCAGTCCCCCCCAATAGCATGCAAATTATTGTATTGCTTTAGACTGCAAATGTATCTAGAAAAGGTTTCAGTGTAGCCCAGGCCTTGATGAAACTGCTAAAATGCATATAATTATGGTTTACTAACCTCAATAACAAAATCAATTAGAAAAGTCAATTATTTTTATTTTTCTGGGATGAACGAGGGCTCGCCCTATTTTATTTTTCTGTAGACTCTGTAGAGTCCTTATTTTTCTCAAGTAATGCTGTAGTTTTTCTAGTGCCACTTTTTTGAACAAAAAGTCTCATTTAATTTTTTTAATGCTAATATTTGTATTTTTTTTTCCTCCAATGTGCACAATACAGGATTAAGTGATCCATTACTATTTTTGCACAAGAAAGTCACTAGATATTTTTTTTTTTGCATCATTCTGAGAGCCATAACGAAATTTTTCATTTCTAAAGATCAACGAGGGTTTGTTAGTTTTTTTGTTTTTTTTTTTGTGTGTGTGTGTTCATGCTGGATGAATAAAGATTTAATGTTATGTACTTATGATGGATGTGGCTTCACCAAATGTGTGATGCCTTTATACGCATCGGGGTGAGGACGGTGTGCTCATCTCAAGCCACCATACAGGTAATACTGTTACATTCACTTGCAAATGGGGCAGCATGCACTCTATGGATATGAGGACGATGGACATCTAGTGCCTGCTCCTTATACTGGCTATGATTTTGGATATCCTATCCTGACATGTGTTGTATACACTTAAGGCACCGCTATTTCCCAGTTTGTGCAGCATATTCCATTAGAAATTTTCAAGAGGTTTAAAGAACAACGGCACAATCCATCCGATATCCATAAAGCATGCTTTATTCAATCCAAAGGGTGCATTTAAAAAGCGGGAAGAGAGCCAGGTGCAGGCCTTCTAGGGACGATGGCTGTTTCGAGTCTACAAGAATGGACCCTTGGAAGCTCTTGTAGGCGCGAAATGGCCATCGTCCCTAGAGGGCCTGCACCTGGCTCTCTTCCCGCTTTTTAAATGCACCCTTTGAATTGAATAAAGCATGCTTTCTAGATATCGGATGGATTGTGCCATTGTTCTTTAAACCTCTTGGAAATATTTACTGGAGACTTTCCTTTTTTTTTTTTCCAACGTGCACCCACGACCAGTGTGCTACCTGAAAAGACCCGAGCAAAGTTACTCCTCCTCAGCACTTGTATAAGGTATAACGGGGTGGTGCAGAACCGTATCTTCATCTTGTAGCATATTCCATTGGAGCAGGCATCAGTGTACATTGCTATGATTGAATCTCATTAATTACATTAACAGAGATATATTATATATCTATATATACACTTTATACACAAGTAAATAATTAACCATAAATGATATGCACCAGTCACTTTAGTTATATTTGTGGCTGATTTCTGCATTGTCTTTGCAAATCTCAGGTATTTATTATAGTTTGATACATCTATTAACCTAGCCATACTAGCGCATCCAGTTAACAGTGTTTACATACTGTATGACCATTTATACTTACATGTCTGGTTTATGCACATGATTGTTATAAACATTGGTGTTCCATGTTCTTGATTTTTGAATCATATCTATTGAGCACAATGTCCCCCAGTTGAGTATTTTCGGATTTTTTTGTCCAACTTAACTTAGTTTTTATTTACAATAATAAAATTATTGTATGACCTCGTCTGTTTATTTTTGTGGTTAGGTGTTCAATAGTTGATCTCCGAGTGGTCGGGATATAACATCACAGTATCAAATTCACCCCCTGCTGATTTTCAGTTTTTCATTTTGTTTTTTTTGCTCCCCTTCCTCAGAGAGCCATACCTTTTGTATTTTTCCATCAAATTTCCCATACGAGGGCTTTTTTTGGCGGGACAAGTTGTACTGTTTGATGCGAGTTCATAGAAACCAAACATATATAGGTTTACTTTTATCCAAGGGGGGAATCAGGAGATGGTCCAAAAAAGTGGCTTACTTTTTGCGCCATTTACCATGACCCATAGTATTCTCATTTTTCGTGATCTATGGCTCAGTGATGGCTTATTTTTTGCGTCTCGAGCTGACGTTTTTAATGGTACCATTTTTGCGCAGATACCACATTTTGATCGCCTGTTATAGCATTTTGCCCAAAATTTGAGGCAACCAAAAAAAGTAATTCTGGCATTTGGATTTTTTTGCTGCTACACTGTTTAACAATTAGGTTAATTGATTTTATATTTTGATAGATCAGATGTTTCTGAATGTAGCGATACCAAAAGGTGTTTACTTTTTAACCCTTTAATTTTCAAAGGGGCGAAAGGGGGGTGATTTAAACTTAGGGGTTTTTTTACTTTATTTTACTAATCCCCCTAGAAGACTAAGGATCAGCAGTATGATCGCTCATTAATTTCTGTTGATCACAGCTACACAGCTGTGATCACCAGAAACACACCTCGTCACTGGCAGCAGCCGGCCGAGTAAAACAGGAAGTGACTCATAAGCTGCAGGAGTCATCACATGACCCTGTGCTACAAATGAAAACAATCGGCTCATAGTGATCACGTCACTGCAACACCGATGGAGCCGGGTAAGATTTACCGCAGCGGATATTTAAATGGCTGTCACCTTTTTGCCAGCGCTATTTAAGCGGATAACAGGCATGAGTGGAAGGCGGATCCACTCATGCCTGTGAGGCACACAGGTCAGCTGTACAAATCAGCTGACGTGTGCGCGGACCCCACCACCAGCAGCAGCCAGCGAGGATTACACTGATCGCTTAGGACTAGGGCTGAGCAGATCCGGACTGTAAAAGTCTGGATCCACACGGTTCCAAAGATGCCTGGGTACCGGATTTGGGATTACAGGTGCAAGATCCAGATTTGGGGAAAATACTTGAAAAATAAAGAAAAACAGCAATAAAGCAGCGTTTCATACTTAGAGACACGGTGTCATAGCTTCCGGGTTGCGCATTCACTTCCTGTACTGTGTATTGTATACACACAGCTTTCCATGTTTTACCAGCCCACTGGCCAGCCTCTCATTAATGATTGGTTGCAGGCAGACACACGCCTAGCCTGTGACAGTATCTGCCTGCCGTGCAGTCATCGCGGCTGTGTCTGCACAGCCAGGTCGTGCTATCGTGGATGGATAGGATAGGATAGATGGATAGGATAGGATAGATGGATAGGATAGGATAGATGGATAGGATAGGATAGATGGATAGGATAGGATAGATGGATAGGATAGGATAGATGGATAGGATAGGATAGATGGATAGGATAGGATAGATGGATAGGATAGGATAGATGGATAGGATAGGATAGATGGATAGGATAGGATAGATGGATAGGATAGGATAGATGGATAGGATAGGATAGATGGATAGGATAGGATAGATGGATAGGATAGGATAGATGGATAGGATAGGATAGATGGATAGGATAGGATAGATGGATAGGATAGGATAGATGGATAGGATAGGATAGATGGATAGGATAGGATAGATGGATAGGATAGGATAGATGGATAGGATAGGATAGATGGATAGGATAGGATAGATGGATAGGATAGGATAGATGGATAGGATAGGATAGATGGATAGGATAGGATAGATGGATAGGATAGGATAGATGGATAGGATAGGATAGATGGATAGGATAGGATAGATGGATAGGATAGGATAGATGGATAGGATAGGATAGATGGATAGGATAGATGGATAGGATAGGATAGATGGATAGGATAGGATAGATGGATAGGATAGGATAGATGGATAGGATAGGATAGATGGATAGGATAGGATAGATGGATAGGATAGGATAGATGGATAGGATAGGATAGATGGATAGGATAGGATAGATGGATAGGATAGGATAGATGGATAGGATAGGATAGGATAGATGGATAGGATAGGATAGATGGATAGGATAGGATAGATGGATAGGATAGGATAGATGGATAGGATAGGATAGATGGATAGGATAGGATAGATGGATAGGATAGGATAGATGGATAGGATAGGATAGATGGATAGGATAGATGGATAGGATAAGATAGATGGATAGGATAGGATAGATGGATAGGATAGGATAGATGGATAGGATAGGATAGATGGATAGGATAGGATAGATGGATAGGATAGGATAGGATAGATGGATAGGATAGGATAGATGGAAAGGATAGGATAGATGGAAAGGATAGGATAGATGGATAGGATAGGATAGGATAGATGGATGGATAGGATAGGATAGGATAGATGGATAGGATAGGAGGATAGATGGATATAATCTGAAAATAAGGAGCGCTGATATTGTAATACCAACAGATCAGTGAGGTATGTCAGGAAATGTACACTCACCTGAAAATGTTGTGACAGTCACAACCACTAATACGCATGAGATAATGGCATCTGCTGCAGCCCCACGTGGATATGCATACATTTGACCTATGGAATAAAAGAAAGTTATCATCATCAACGTTTTACATCTTCATTAAGGATGATGCGCGGCATTAAACCCCCTATCCTCTCTATTTTGTAAGCTGGATGGCTAAGCTGGATGGCTAAGCTGGATGGCTAAGCTGGATGGCTAAGCTGGATGGCTAAGCTGGATGGCTAAGCTGGATGGCTAAGCTGGATGGCTAAGCTGGATGGCTAAGCTGGATGGCTAAGCTGGATGGCTAAGCTGGATGGCTAAGCTGGATGGCTAAGCTGGATGGCTAAGCTGGATGGCTAAGCTGGATGGCTAAGCTGGATGGCTAAGCTGGATGGCTAAGCTGGATGGCTAAGCTGGATGGCTAAGCTGGATGGCTAAGCTGGATGGCTAAGCTGGATGGCTAAGCTGGATGGCTAAGCTGGATGGCTAAGCTGGATGGCTAAGCTGGATGGCTAAGCTGGATGGCTAAGCTAGATGGCTAAGCTAGATGGCTAAGCTAGATGGCTAAGCTAGATGGCTAAGCTAGATGGCTAAGCTAGATGGCTAAGCTAGATGGCTAGGAAAAATGGCTAGGATAGGATGGATAGGATAGGATAGGAGGATAGATGGATAGGATAGGATAGATGGATAGGATAGATGGATAGGATAGGATAGATGGATAGGATAGGATAGGCGGATAGGATAGACGGATAGGATAGGATAGACGGATAGGATAGGATAGACGGATAGGATAGGATAGACGGATAGGATAGGATAGACGGATAGGATAGGATAGACGGATAGGATAGGATAGGATAGACGGATAGGATAGGATAGACGGATAGGATAGGATAGACGGATAGGATAGGATAGACGGATAGGATAGGATAGACGGATAGGATAGGATAGACGGATAGGATAGGATAGACGGATAGGATAGGATAGGATAGACGGATAGGATAGGAAAGACGGATAGGATAGGAAAGATGGATAGGATAGGATAGATGGATAGGATAGGATAGATGGATAGGATAGGATAGATGGATAGGATAGGATAGATGGATAGGATAGGATAGATGGATAGGATAGGATAGATGGATAGGATAGGACAGATGGATAGGATAGACGGATAGGATAGACGGATAGGATAGGATAGATGGATAGGATAGACGGATAGGATAGGATAGATGGATAGGATAGGATAGGATAGGATAGAATAGAATAGATGGATAGGATAGGATGGATAGGATAGGATAAGAGGATAGATGGATAGGGTAGGATAAGAGGATAGATGGTAGGATAGGATAAGAGGATAGACGGATAGGATAGGATAGGATAGGAGAGATGGATAGGATAGATGGATAGGATAGGATAGATGGATAGGATAGAATAGATGGATAGGATAGGATAGATGGATAGGATAGGATAGATGGATAGGATAGGATAGATGGATAGGATAGGATAGGATAGATGGATAGGATAGGATAGATGGATAGGATAGGATAGATGGATAGGATAGGATAGATGGATAGGATAGGATAGATGGATAGGAAAGGATCGATGGATAGGATAGATGGATAGGATAGGAGGATAGATGGATATAATTTGAAAATAAGGAGCGCTGATATTGTAATACCAACAGATCAGTGAGGTATGTCAGGAAATGTACACTCACCTGAAATGGTTGTGACAGTCACAACCACTAATACGCATGAGATAATGGCATCTGCTGCAGCCCCACGTGGATATGCATACATTTGACCTATGGAATAAAAGAAAGTTATCATCAACGTTTTACATCTTCATTAAGGCTGATGTGCGGCATTAACCCCCTATCCTCTCTATTTTGTAGGGCGGATGGCTAAGGCGGATGGCTAAGGCGGATGGCTAAGGCGGATGGCTAAGGCGGATGGCTAAGGCGGATGGCTAGGAAAAATGGCTAGGATAGGATAGATAAAAATGAAGTAAACCAATTCTGTAGTGACCGCGCTCCCCGTAGTAATGATTTTAAAAACTCTTGTCCTCAAATGGAATTTATTACTCAAACATACGGAAATAAAAGACTGATACAACGCGTTTCGGCGGGAACAACCGCCTTCCTCAGGTTTTTCACCTGTGGTAATCCGAGGCATGACCATACACAGGATCAATTCAAGGCAAGCAGCAGATCCGGATAAGGAGACTTTGGAATAGTCATATATGCCTGAAGTGTTGTGGCAAAAGGTGAGTGCATAAAACTTCATTAAAAAAAAAAAGGGCACCAGAGAGCCGCTTTGTTAACGCGCTGAGATTGGCGCCGCGTGTTTGTTTTTTATTATATACCCTGCAGGGAATCACCTTACTTCATAGGATAGGATAGGTGGATGGGATGGATAGGATAGGAGGATAGATGGATAGGAGGATAGATGGATAGGATAGGAGGATAGATGGATAGGAAAGTAGGATAGATGGATAGGAGGGAGGATAGATGGATAGGATAGGAGGATAGATGGATAGGATAGTGTGGCTAGGATAGGATGGCTAGGATAGGATAAGAGGATAGATGGCTAGGATAGGATGGCTAGGATAGATGGCTAGGATAGGATAGATGGATAGGATAGATGGATAGGATAGGATAGATGGATAGGATAGATGGATAGGATAGGATAGATGGATAGGATAGGATAGATGCATAGGATAGGATAGATGCATAGGATAGGATAGATGGATAGGATAGATGGATAGGATAGGATAGATGGATAGGATAGGATAGATGGATAGGATAGGATACATGGATAGGATAGAATAGATGGATAGGATAGGATGGATAGGATACAATAAGAGGATAGATGGATAGGATAGTGTGGCTAGGATAGGATGGCTAGGATAGGATAAGAGGATAGATGACTAGGATAGGATGGCTAGGATAGATGGCTAGGATAGGATAGATGGATAGGATAGATGGATAGGATAGGATAGATGGATAGGATAGGATAGATGGATAGGATAAGATAGATGGATAGGATAGGATAGATGGATAGGATAGGATAGATGGATAGGATAGGATACATGGATAGGATAGAATAGATGGATAGGATAGGATGGATAGGATACAATAAAAGGATAGATGGATAGGATAGTGTGGCTAGGATAGGATGGCTAGGATAGGATAAGAGGATAGATGGCTAGGATAGGATGGCTAGGATAGATGGCTAGGATAGGATAGATGGATAGGATAGGATAGATGGATAGGATAGATGGATAGGAAAGGAGGATAGATGGATAGGATAGGAGGAAAGATGGAAAGGATAGGATGGATAGGATAGGAGGATAGATGGATAGGATAGGAGGATAGATGGATAGGATAGATGGATAGGATAGGATAGGATAGATGGATAGGATAGGATAGATGGATAGGATAGGATAGGATAGATGGATAGGATAGGATAGGTTAGATGGATAGGATAGAAGGATTGATGGATAGGAAAGGAGGAAAGATGGGTAGGATAGGAGGAAAGATGGATAGGATAGGAGGAAAGATGGATAGGATAGGAGGAAAGATGGATAGGATAGGAGGAAAGATGGATAGGATAGGATAGGATTGGATAAGATAGATGGATCGGATAGGATAGATGGATAGGATAAGATAGATGGATAGGATAAGATAGATGGATAGGATAAGATAGATGGATAGGATAAGATAGATGGATAGGATAAGATAGATGGATAGGATAAGATAGATGGATAGGATAAGATAGATGGATAGGATAAGATAGATGGATAGGATAAGATAGATGGATAGGATAAGATAGATGGAAAGGATAAGATAGATGGATAGGATAAGATAGATGGATTGGATAAGATAGATGGATAGGATAGATGGATAGGATAGGATAGATGGATAGGATAGATGGATAGGATAGGATAGATGGATAGGATAGGAGGATAGATGGATAGGATAGGAGGATAGATGGATAATATAGATGGATAGGAAAGGAGGAAAGGAGGATAGATGGACAGGATAGGAGGATAGATGGATAGGATAGGATAGATGGATAGGATAGGATAGGTTAGGATAGATGGATAGGATAGGATAGATGGATAGCATAGGATAAGCTAGATGGATAGGATAGATGGATAGGTTAAGATTGATGAATAGGATAGGATAGATGGATAGGATAGGATAGGATAGATGGATAGGATAAGATAGATGGATAGGATAAGATAGATGGATAGGATAAGATAGATGGATAGGTTAAGATAGATGGATAGGATAAGATAGATGGATAGGATAAGATAGATGGATAGGATAAGATAGATGGATAGGATAAGATAGATGGATAGGATAAGATAGATGGATAGGATAAGATAGATGGATAGGATAAGATACATGGATAGGATAAGATACATGGATAGGATGAGATAGATGAATAGGATAGGATAGGAGGATAGATGGATAGGATAGATGGATAGGATAGGATGGATAGATGGATAGGATAGGATAGGATAGATGGATAGGATAGGATAGGATGGATGGATAGGATAGGATAGATGGATAGGATAGGATAGATGGATAGGATAGGAGGATAGATGGATAGGAAGGATAGATGGCAAGGATAGGAGGATAGATGGATAGGAAGGATAGATGGCAAGGATAGGAGGATAGATGGATAGCATAGGATAAGATAGATGGATAGGATAGGATGGGAGGATAGATGGATAGGATAGATGGATCGGATAGGATAGGATAAATGGATAGGATAGGATAGGATAAATGGGTAGGATAGGAGGATAGATGGATAGGATAGGAGGATAGATGGATAGGAGGATAGATGGATAGGATAGGATAGGATAGATGCATAGGATAGGATAGATGGATAGGATAGGAGGATAGATGGATAGGATAGGAGGATAGATGGATAGGAGGAAAGATGGATAGGATAGAAGGAAAAATGGACAGGATAGGAGGATAGATGGATAGATGTTAAGGATAGGAGGATAGATGGTAAGGATAGGAGGATAGATGGATAGGATAGGATAGGATAAGAAAGGAGGATAGATGGATAGGATAAGATAGATGGATAGGATAGGAGGATAGATGGATAGGATAGGAGGATAGATGGATAGGATAGGAGGATAGATGGATAGGATAGATGGATAGGATAGATGGATAGGATAGATGGATAGGATAGATGGATAGGATAGATGGATAGGATAGGATGGGAGGACAGATGGATAGGATAGGATGGGAGGATAGATGGATAGGATAGATGGATCGGATAGGATAAATGGATAGGATAGGATAGGATAGATGGATAGGATAGATGGATAGGATAGATGGATAGGATAGATGGATAGGATAGATGGATAGGATAGGATGGGAGGATACATGGATAGGATAGGACAGATGGATAGGAAAGGATAGATGGATAGCATAGGATAGATGGATAGGATAGGATAGGAGGATAGATGGATAGGATAGGAGGATAGATGGATAGGATAGGAGGATAGATTGATAGGATAGGAGGATAGATGGATAGGATAGGAGGATAGATGGATAGGATAGGAGGATAGATGGATAGGATAGGAGGATAGATGGATAGGAGGAAAGATGGATAGGATAGAAGGAAAGATGGACAGGATAGGAGGATAGATGGACAGGATAGGATAGATGGACAGGATAGGATAGATGGATAGGACAGGATTGATGGATAGGATAGGATAGGATAGATGCATAGGATAGGATAGATGGATAGGATAGGAGGATAGATGGATAGGATAGGAGGATAGATGGATAGGATAGGAGGATAGATGGATAGGATGGGAGGATAGATGCATAGGATAAGATAGATGGATAGGAAAAGATAGATGGATAGGATAGGAGGATAGATGGATAGGATAGGACAGATGGATAGGATAGGATAGGATAGGAAAGGATAGGATAGGATAGATGGATAGGATAGGATAAATGGATAGGATAGGATAGATGGATAGGATAGGATAGATGGATAGGATAGGATAGATGGATAGGATAGGAGGATAGATGGATAGGATAGCATAGGATAGATAGATGGATAGGATGGGAGGATAGAAGGATAGGATAGGATGGGAGGATAGAAGGATAGGATAGGATAGGAGGATAGATGGATAGGATAGGATAGGATAGATGGATAGGAAAGGAGGATAGAATAGGAGGATAGATGGATAGGATAGGAGGATAGAATAGGAGGATAGATGGATAGGATAGGAGGATAGATGGATAGGATAGGAGGATAGATGGATAGGATAGATGGATAGGCTAGATGGATAGGCTAGATGGATAAGATAGGATAGATGGATAGGCTAGATGGATAGGCTAGATGGATAAGATAGGATAGATGGATAGGATAGGAGGATACATGGATAGGATAGGAGGATACATGGATAGGATAGGACAGATGGATAGGAAAGGATAGATGGATAGCATAGGATAGATGGATAGGATAGATGGATAGTGAGGATAGATGGTAAGGAAAGGAGGATAGATGGTAAGGATAGGAGGATAGATGGATAGGATAGGAGGATAGATGGATAGGATAGGAGGATAGATGGATAGGATAGGAGGATAGATGGATAGGATAGGAGGATAGATGGATAGGATAGGAGGATAGATGGATAGGATGGGAGGATAGATGCATAGGATAAGATAGATGGATAGGAAAAGATAGATGGATAGGAAAAGATAGATGGATAGGAAAAGATAGATGGATAGGATAAGATAGATGGATAGGATAAGATAGATGGATAGGATAAGATAGATGGATAGGATAAGATAGATGGATAGGATAAGATAGATGGATAGGATAAGATAGATGGATAGGATAAGATACATGGATAGGATGAGATAGATGAATAGGATAGGATAGGAGGATAGATGGATAGGATAGATGGATAGGATAGGATGGATAGATGGATAGGATAGGATAGGATAGGATAGATGGATAGGATAGGATAGATGGATAGGATAGATAGATGGATATGATAGGATAGGATAGGATAGGATAGGATAGATGGATAGGATTAGATAGATGGATTGGAAAAGATAGATGGATAGGAAAAGATAGATGGATAGGAAAAGATAGAAGGATAGGAAAAGATAGATGGATAGGAAAAGATAGATGGATAGGATAGGATAGGATAGGAAAGGATAGGATAGGATAGATGGATAGGATAGGATAAATGGATAGGATAGGATAGATGGATAGGATAGGATAGATGGATAGGATAGGATAGATGGATAGGATAAGATAGATGGATAGGATAGGAGGCTAGATGATAGGATAGGAGGATAGATGGATAGGATAGGATAGGATAGGATGATATATGGATAGGATAGGATGATATATGGATAGGATAGGAGGATAGATGGATAGGATAGGAGGATAGGATAGCATAGGATAGATGGATTGGATAAGATAGATGGATAGGAGGATAGATGGATAGGATAAGATAGATGGATAGGAGGATAGATGGATAGGATAAGATAGGATAAGATAGGATAGATGGATAGGATAGGATAGATGGATAGGATAGGATAGATGGATAGGATAGGAGGATAGATGGATGGGATAGGAGGATAGATGGATGGGATAGGAGGATAGATGGATGGGATAGGAGGATAGATGGATAATATAGATGGATAGGAAAGGAGGAAAGGAGGATAGATGGACAGGATAGGAGGATAGATGGATAGGATAGGATAGATGGATAGGATAGGATAGGTTAGGATAGATGGATAGGATAGGATAGATGGATAGGATAGGATAGATGGATAGGATAGGATAAGATAGATGGATAGGATAAGATAGATGGATAGGATAAGATAGATGGATAGGATAAGATAGATGGATAGGATAAGATAGATGGATAGGATAAGATAGATGGATAGGATAAGATAGATGGATAGGATAAGATAGATGGATAGGATAAGATAGATGGATAGGATAAGATAGATGGATAGGATAAGATAGATGGATAGGATAAGATAGATGGATAGGATAAGATAGATGGATAGGATAAGATAGATGGATAGGATAAGATAGATGGATAGGATAAGATAGATGGATAGGATAAGATAGATGGATAGGATAAGATAGATGGATAGGATAAGATAGATGGATAGGATAAGATAGATGGATAGGATAAGATAGATGGATAGGATAAGATAGATGGATAGGATAAGATAGATGGAAAGGATAAGATAGATGGATAGGATAAGATAGATGGATAGGATAGGAGGATAGATGGATAGGATAGGAGGATAGATGGATAGGATGGGAGGATAGATGGATAGGATAGGATAGGATAGGATAGAAGGATCGGATAGGATAGGATAGGATAGATGGATAGGATAGGATAAGATAGATGGATAGGATAGGATAAGATAGATGGATAGGATAGGATAAGATAGATGGATAGGATAGGAGGATAGATGGATAGGATAGGAGGATAGATGGATAGGATAGGAGGATAGATGGATAGGATAGGAGGATAGATGGATAGGATAGGAGGATAGATGGATAGGATAGCATAGGATAGATGGATAGGATAGGATAGATGGATAGGATGATAGCTGGATAGGATAGGAGGATAGATGGATAGGATAGGAGGATAGATGGATAGGATAGGAGGATAGATGGATAGGATAGGAGGATAGATGGATAGGATAGATGGATAGGATAGGATAGGATAGATGGATAGGATAGGATAGATGGATAGGATAAGATAGATGGATAGGATAGGAGGCTAGATGATAGGATAGGAGGATAGATGGATAGGATAGGAGGATAGATGGATAGGATAGGATAGGATAGGATAGGATAGGATGATATATGGATAGGATAGGATGATATATGGATAGGATAGGATGATATATGGATAGGATAGGAGGATAGATGGATAGGATAGGAGGATAGGATAGCATAGGATAGATGGATTGGATAAGATAGATGGATAGGAGGATAGATGGATAGGATAGGATAAGATAGGATAACATAGGATAGATGGATAGGATAGGATAGATGGATAGGATAGGAGGATAGATGGATGGGATAGATGGATAGGATGGGAGGATAGATGTATAGGATAGGATAGGATAGATGAATAGGATAGGATAGGATAGGATCGGATAGGATAGGATAGATGGATAGGATAGGATAAGATAGATGGATAGGATAGGAGGATAGATGGATAGGATAGGAGGATAGATGGATAGGATAGGAGGATAGATGGATAGGATAGGAGGATAGATGGATAGGATAGGAGGATAGATGGATAGGATAGGAGGATAGATGGATAGGATAGGAGGATAGGATAGCATAGGATAGATGGATAGGATAGGATAGATGGATAGGATGATAGCTGGATAGGATAGGAGGATAGATGGATAGGATAGGAGGATAGATGGATAGGATAGGAGGATAGATGGATAGGATAGGAGGATAGATGGATAGGATAGATGGATAGGATAGGATAAGATAGGAGGATAGATGGATAGGATAGGATAGATGGATAGGATAGGATAGATGGATAGGATAGGATAAGATAGGAGGATAGATGGATAGGATAGGATAGATGGATAGGATAGGATAGATGGATAGGATAGGATAGATGGATAGGATAGGATAGGATAGGATAGATGGATAGGATAGGATAGGATAGATGGATAGGATAGGAGGATAGATGGATAGGATAGGAGGATAGGATAGCATAGGATAGATGGATAGGATAGGATAGATGGATAGGATGATAGCTGGATAGGATAGGAGGATAGATGGATAGGATAGGAGGATAGATGGATAGGATAGGAGGATAGATGGATAGGATAGGAGGATAGATGGATAGGATAGATGGATAGGATAGGATAAGATAGGAGGATAGATGGATAGGATAGGATAGATGGATAGGATAGGAGGATAGATGGATAGGATAGGATAGGATAGGATAGATGGATAGGATAGGATAAGATAGGAGGATAGATGGATAGGATAGGATAGATGGATAGGATAGGATAGATGGATAGGATAGGATAGATGGATAGGATAGGATAGGATAGGATAGATGGATAGGATAAGATAGATGGATAGGATAGGATAGGATAGATGGATAGGATAGGATAGGATAGATGGATAGGATAGGATAGATGGATAGGATAAGATAGATGGATAGGATAGGATAGATGGATAGGATAGGATAGATGGATAGGATAGGATAGATGGATAGGACAGATGGATAGGATAGGACAGATGGATAGGATAGGATAGATGGATAGGATAGGAGGATACATGGATAGGATAGGACAGATGGATAGGAAAGGATAGATGGATAGGATAGGATAAGATAGGAGGATAGATGGATAGATAGGAAAAGATAGATGGATAGGATAGGAGGATAGATGGATGGGATAGATGGATAGGATGGGATAGATGGATAGGATGGGAGGATAGATGTATAGGATAGGATAGGATAGATGGATAGGATAGATGGATCGGATAGGATAGGATAAGATAGATGGATAGGATAGGATAAGATAGATGGATAGGATAGGATAAGATAGATGGATAGGATAGGATAAGATAGATGGATAGGATAGGAGGATAGATGGATAGGATAGGAGGATAGATGGATAGGATAGATGGATAGGATAGGATAGGATAGATGGATAGGATAAGAGATGGATAGGATAGGAGGCTAGATGATAGGATAGGAGGCTAGATGATAGGATAGGAGGATAGATGGATAGGATAGGAGGATAGATGGATAGGATAGGATAGGATAGGATAGATGGATAGGATAGGACAGATGGATAGGATAGGACAGATGGATAGGATAGGACAGATGGATAGGATAGGACAGATGGATAGGATAGGACAGATGGATAGGATAGGACAGATGGATAGGATAGGACAGATGGATAGGATAGGACAGATGGATAGGATAGGACAGATGGATAGGATAGGATAGATGGATAGGAAAAGATAGATGGATAGGAAAAGATAGATGGATAGGAAAAGATAGATGGATAGGAAAAGATAGATGGATAGGAAAAGATAGATGGATAGGAAAAGATAGATGGATAGGATAGGATATATGGATATGATAGGATAGGAGGATAGGATAGGATAGATGGATAAGATAGGATAGATGGATAGGATAGGATAGATGGATAGGATAGGATAGATGGATAGGATAGGATAGATGGATAGGATAGGATATATGGATAGGATAGGACAGATTGATAGGATAGGATAGATGGATAGGATAGGATAGATGGATAAGATAGGATAGATGGATAGGATAGGATAGATGGATAGGATAGGATACGATAGGATAGATGGATAGGATAGGATACGATAGGATAGATGGATAGGATAGATGGATAGGATAGGATAGGACAGATTGATAGGATAGGATAGATGGATAGGATAGGATAGATGGATAGGATAGGAGGATAGATGGATAGGATAGGAGGATAGATGGATAGGATAGGATAGGATAGATGAATAGGATAGGATAGATGGATAGGATAGGATAGATGGATAGGATAGGATAGATGGATAGGATAGATGGATAGGATAGGAGGATAGATGGATAGGATAGGAGGATAGATGGATAGGATAGGATAGATGGATAGGATAGGATAGATGGATAGGATAGGATAGGATAGGATAGATGGATAGGATGGGAGGATAGATGGATAGGATGGGATGATAGCTGGATAGGATAGGAGGATAGATGGATAGGATAGGAGGATAGATGGATAGGATAGGAGGATAGATGGATAGGATAGGAGGATAGATGGATAGGATAGGATAGGATAAGATAGATGGATAGGAGGATAGATGGATAGGATAGGATAGATGGATAGGATAGGAGGATAGATGGATGGGATAGATGGATAGGATGGGAGGATAGATGGATAGGATAGGATAAGATAGATGGATAGGATAGGATAGATGGATAGGATAGGACAGATGGATAGGATAGGACAGATGGATAGGATAGGACAGATGGATAGGATAGGAGGATGCATGGATAGGATAGGATAGATGGATAGGAAAGGATAGATGGATGGGAAAAGATAGATGGATAGGAAAAGATAGATGGATAGGAAAAGATAGATGGATTGGAAAAGATAGATGGATAGGAAAAGATAGATGGATAGGAAAAGATAGATGGATAGGAAAAGATAGATGGATAGGATAGGATAGGATAGGATAGGAGGATAGATGGATAGGATAGGAGGATAGATGGATAGGATAGATGGATAGGATAGGAGGATAGATGGATACGATAGGAGGATAGATGGATAGGATAGGAGGATAGATGGATACGATAGGATAAGATAGGATAACATAGGATAGATGGATAGGATAGGATAGATGGATAGGATAGGAGGATAGATGGATGGGATAGATGGATAGGATGGGAGGATAGATGTATAGGATAGGATAGGATAGATGGATAGGATAGGATAGATGGATCGGATAGGATAGGATAGGATCGGATAGGATAGGATAGATGGATAGGATAGGATACGATAGATGGATAGGATACGATAGATGGATAGGATACGATAGATGGATAGGATACGATAGATGGATAGGATACGATAGATGGATAGGATACGATAGATGGATAGGATAGGATAGATGGATAGGATAGGATAGATGGATAGGTTAGATGGATAGGTTAGATGGATAGGATACGATAGATGGATAGGATAGGATAGATGGATGGATAGGATAGGATAGATGGATAGGATACGATAGATGGAAAGGATACGATAGATGGATAGGATAGGACAGATGGATAGGATAGGATAGATGGATAGGATAAGATAGATGGATAGGATAGGATAGATGGATAGGATAAGATAGATGGATAGGATAGGATAGATGGATAGGATAGGAGGATACATGGATAGGATAGGACAGATGGATAGGATAGGATAGGACAGATGGATAGGAAAGGATAGATGGATAGGATAGGATTGATGGATAGGAGGATAGATGGATAGGATAGGAGGATAGATGGATAGGATAGGAGGATAGATGGATAGGATAGGATAGATGGATAGGATAGGATACGATAGATGGATAGGATAGATGGATAGGATAGGATACGATAGATGGATAGGATACGATAGATAGATGGATAGGATAGGATAGATGGATAGGATAGGATAGATGGATAGGATATGATACGATAGATGGATAGGATAGGATAGATGGATAGGATAGGATAGATGGATAGGTTAGATGGATAGGATACGATAGATGGATAGGATAGGATAGATGGATGGATAGGATAGGATAGATGGATAGGATACGATAGATGGATAGGATAGGATAGATGGATAGGATAGGATAGATGGATAGGATAGATGGATAGGATGGGAGGATAGATGGATAGGATAGGATAGATGGATAAGATAGATGGATCGGATAGGATAGATGGATCGGATAGGATAGGAGGATAGATGGATAGGATAGGATAGGATAGGATAAGATAGATGGATAGGATAGATGGATAGGATAGGATAGATGGATAGGATAGGATAGATGGATAGGATAGGAGGATACATGGATAGGATAGGAGGATCCATGGATAGGATAGGAGGATAGATGGACAAGATAGGATAGGAGGATAGATGGATGGGATAGATGGACAGGATAGGAGGATAGATAGATAGGATAGGAGGATAGATGGATAGGATAGGCTAGATGGATAGGATAGGCTAGATGGATAGGATAGGATAGATGGATACGATAGGATAGATGGATAGGATAGGATAGATGGATAGGATAGGATAGATGGATAGGATAGGATAGATGGATAGGATAGATGGATAGGATAGATGGATAGGAAAGGATAGATGGATAGGATAGATGGATAGGAAAGGATAGATGGATAGGATAGATGGATAGGATAGGATAGATGGATAGGATAGGATAGATGGATAAGATAGGATAGATGGATAAGATAGGATAGATGGATAAGATAGGATAGATGGATAAGATAGGATAGATGGATAAGATAGGATAGATGGATAAGATAGGATAGATGGATAAGATAGGATAGATGGATAAGATAGGATAGATGGATAAGATAGGATAGATGGATAAGATAGGATAGATGGATAAGATAGGATAGATGATGGATACGATAGATGGATAGGATACGATAGATGGATAGGATAGGATAGATGGATAGGATAGGATAGATGGATAGGATAGGATAGATGGATAGGATAGGATAGATGGATAAGATAGGATAGATGGATAAGATAGGATAGATGGATAAGATAGGATAGATGGATAAGATAGGATAGATGGATAAGATAGGATAGATGGATAAGATAGGATAGATGGATAAGATAGGATAGATGGATAAGATAGGATAGATGGATAAGATAGGATAGATGGATAAGATAGGATAGATGGATAAGATAGGATAGATGGATAGGATAGGATAGATGGATACGATAGATGGATAGGATACGATAGATGGATAGGATAGGATAGATGGATAGGATAGGATAGATGGATAGGATAGGATAGATGGATAGGATAGGATAGGATAGAAGGATAGGATAGGATATATGGATAGGATAGGATATATGGATAGGATAGGATATAAGGATAGATAGGATAGGATAGGATAGGATAGGAGGATAGATGGATAGGATAGGACAGATTGATAGGATAGGAAGATAGGATAGGATAGAAGGATAGGAGATGGATAGGATAGGACGATAGGATAGGATAGGATAGGATAGGAGATAGATGGATAGGACTAGATGGATAGGATAGGATAGATGAAGATAGGATAGATTAGGATAGGATAGATGGATAGATAGGATAGATGGATAGGATAGATGGATAGGATAGGAGGATAGATGGATAGGATAGGATAGGATAGGATGGGAGGATAGATGGATAGGATGGGAGGATAGATGGATAGGATGGGAGGATAGATGGATAGGATGGGAGGATAGATGGATAGGATGGGAGGATAGATGGATAGGATGGGAGGATAGATGGATAGGATGGGAGGATAGATGGATAGGATGGGAGGATAGATGGATAGGATGGGAGGATAGATGGATAGGATAGATGGATAGGATAGGATAGGATAGGAGGATAGATGGATAGGATAGGAGGATAGATGGATAGGATAGGAGGATAGATGGATAGGATAGATGGATAGGATAGGAGGATAGATGGATACGATAGGAGGATAGATGGATAGGATAGGAGGATAGATGGATAGGATAGGATAGATGGATAGGATAGATGGATAGGATAGGATACGATAGATGGATAGGATACGATAGATGGATAGGATAGATGGATAGGATAGGATAGATGGATAGGATAGGATAGATGGATAGGATAGGATAGGATAGATGGATAGGATAGGATAGATGGATAGGATAGGATAGATGGATAGGATAGGATAGATGGATAGGATAGGATACGATAGATGGATAGGATAGATGGATAGGATACGATAGATGGATAGGATACGATAGATGGATAGGATACGATAGATGGATAGGATAGGATAGATGGATAGGATAGGATAGGATGGATAGGATAGGATAAGATAGATGGATAGGATGGATGGATAGGATAGGATAGATGGATAGGATAGGATAGATGGATAGGATAGGCTAGATGGATAGGAAAGGCTAGATGGATAGGATAGGCTAGATGGATAGGATAGGATAGATGGATAGGATAGGATAGATGGATACGATAGGATAGATGGATACGATAGGATAGATGGATAGGATAGGATAGATGGATAAGATAGGATAGATGGATAGGATAGGATAGATGGATAGGATAGGATAGATGGATACGATAGGATAGATGGATACGATAGATGGATAGGATAGATGGATAGGATAGATGGATAGGATAGGATAGATGGATAGGATAGATGGATAGGAAAGGATAGATGGATAGGATAGGATAGGATAGATGGATAGGATAGGATAGATGGATGGATAGGATAGGATAGATGGATAAGATCGGATAGATGGATAAGATAGGATAGATGGATAAGATAGGATAGATGGATAGGATAGGATAGATGGATAGGATAGATGGATAGGATACGATAGATGGATAGGATAGGATAGATGGATAGGATAGGATAGATGGATAGGATAGGATAGATGGATAGGATAGGATAGGATAGATGGATAGGATAGGATATATGGATAGGATAGGATATATGGATAGGATAGGATATATGGATAGGATAGGATAGGATAGGATAGGATAGATGGATAAGATAGGATAGATGGATAAGATAGGATAGATGGATAAGATAGGATAGATGGATAAGATAGGATAGATGGATAAGATAGGATAGATGGATAAGATAGGATAGATGGATAAGATAGGATAGATGGATAAGATAGGATAGATGGATAAGATAGGATAGATGGATAAGATAGGATAGGATAGATGGATACGATAGATGGATAGGATAGATGGATGGATAGGATAGGATAGATGGATAGGTAGGATAGATGGATAAGATAGGATAGGATAGATGGATACGATAGATGGATAGGATAGATGGATGGATAGGATAGGATAGATGGATAGGATACGATAGATGGATAGGATAGGATAGATGGATAGGATAGATGGATAGGATACGATAGATGGAAAGGATACGATAGATGGATAGGATAGGACAGATGGATAGGATAGGATAGATGGATAGGATAAGATAGATGGATAGGATAGGATAGATGGATAGGATAAGATAGATGGATAGGATAAGATAGATGGATAGGATAGGATAGATGGATAGGATAGGAGGATACATGGATAGGATAGGACAGATGGATAGGATAGGATAGGACAGATGGATAGGAAAGGATAGATGGATAGGATAGGATTGATGGATAGGAGGATAGATGGATAGGATAGGAGGATAGATGGATAGGATAGGAGGATAGATGGATAGGATAGGATAGATGGATAGGATAGGATACGATAGATGGATAGGATAGATGGATAGGATAGGATAGGATAAGATAGATGGATAGGATAGGATAAGATAAGATAGGAGGATAGATGGAAAGGATAGGATAGATGGATGGATATGATAGGATAGGATAGGACAGATGGATAGGATAGGATAGATGGATAGGATAGGATATATGGATAGGATAGGATAGGATAGGAGGATATATGGATAGGATAGGATATATGGATAGGATAGGATATATGGATAGGATAGGATAGGATAGGAGGATAGATGGATAGGATAGGATAGATGGATAGGATAGGATAGATGGATAGGATAGGATAGATGGATAAGATAGGATAGATGGATAAGATAGGATAGATGGATAAGATAGGATAGATGGATAGGATAGGATAGATGGATACGATAGATGGATAGGATAGGATAGATGGATAGGATAGGATAGATGGATAGGATAGGATAGATGGATAGGATAGGATAGATGGATAGGATAGGATAGATGGATAGGATAGGATAGGATAGATGGATAGGATAGGATAGGATAGATGGATAGGATAGGATATATGGATAGGATAGGATATATGGATAGGATAGGATAGGATAGGAGGATAGATGGATAGGATAGGACAGATTGATAGGATAGGATAGATGGATAGGATAGGATAGATGGATAGGATAGGATAGATGGATAGGATAGGATACGATAGGATAGATGGATAGGATAGATGGATAGGATAGGATAGTTGGATATGATAGGATAGGATAGATGGATAGGATAGGATAGGATGGGAGGATAGATGGATAGGATAGGATAGATGGATAGGATAGGATAGGATAGGATGGGAGGATAGATGGATAGGATGGGAGGATAGATGGATAGGATGGGAGGATAGATGGATAGGATGGGAGGATAGATGGATAGGATGGGAGGATAGATGGATAGGATAGGAGGATAGATGGATAGGATGGGAGGATAGATGGATAGGATGGGAGGATAGATGGATAGGATGGGAGGATAGATGGATAGGATGGGAGGATAGATGGATAGGATGGGAGGATAGATGGATAGGATAGGATAGATGGATAGGATAGGATAGATGGATAGGATAGATGGATAGGATAGGAAAGGATAGGATAGGATAGGATAGGATAGATGGATAGGATAGGATAGATGGATAGGATAGGATAGGATATATGGATAGGATATATGGATAGAATAGGATAGGAAAGGAGGATAGATGGATAGGATAGGAGGATAGATGGATAGGATAGGATAAGATAAGATAGGAGGATAGATGGAAAGGATAGGATAGATGGATGGATATGATAGGATAGGACAGATGGATAGGATAGGATATATGGATAGGATAGGATATATGGATAGGATAGGATATATGGATAGGATAGGATATATGGATAGGATAGGATAGGATAGGATAGGAGGATAGATGGATAGGATAGGAGGATAGATGGATAGGATAGGAGGATAGATGGATAGGATAGGATAAGATAAGATGGATAGGATAGGATAGATGGATAGGATGATAGCTGGATAGGATAGGAGGATAGATGGATAGGATAGGAGGATAGATGGATAGGATAGGAGGATAGATGGATAGGATAGGACAGATTGATAGGATAGGATAGATGGATAGGATAGGATAGATGGATAGGATAGGATAGATGGATAGGATAGGATACGATAGGATAGATGGATAGGATAGATGGATAGGATAGGATAGTTGGATATGATAGGATAGGATAGATGGATAGGATAGGATAGGATGGGAGGATAGATGGATAGGATAGGATAGATGGATAGGATAGGATAGGATAGGATGGGAGGATAGATGGATAGGATGGGAGGATAGATGGATAGGATGGGAGGATAGATGGATAGGATGGGAGGATAGATGGATAGGATGGGAGGATAGATGGATAGGATAGGAGGATAGATGGATAGGATGGGAGGATAGATGGATAGGATGGGAGGATAGATGGATAGGATGGGAGGATAGATGGATAGGATGGGAGGATAGATGGATAGGATGGGAGGATAGATGGATAGGATAGGATAGATGGATAGGATAGGATAGATGGATAGGATAGATGGATAGGATAGGAAAGGATAGGATAGGATAGGATAGGATAGATGGATAGGATAGGATAGATGGATAGGATAGGATAGGATATATGGATAGGATATATGGATAGAATAGGATAGGAAAGGAGGATAGATGGATAGGATAGGAGGATAGATGGATAGGATAGGATAAGATAAGATAGGAGGATAGATGGAAAGGATAGGATAGATGGATGGATATGATAGGATAGGACAGATGGATAGGATAGGATATATGGATAGGATAGGATATATGGATAGGATAGGATATATGGATAGGATAGGATATATGGATAGGATAGGATAGGATAGGATAGGAGGATAGATGGATAGGATAGGAGGATAGATGGATAGGATAGGAGGATAGATGGATAGGATAGGAGGATAGATGGATAGGATAGGATAAGATAAGATGGATAGGATAGGATAGATGGATAGGATGATAGCTGGATAGGATAGGAGGATAGATGGATAGGATAGGAGGATAGATGGATAGGATAGGAGGATAGATGGATAGGATAGATGGATAGGATAGGATAGGATAGATGGATAGGATAGGATAGATGGATAGGATAAGATAGATGGATAGGATAGGAGGCTAGATGATAGGATAGGAGGCTAGATAGGATAGGAGGCTAGATGATAGGATAGGAGGATAGATGGATAGGAGGATAGATGGATAGGATAGGATAGGATAGGATAGGATGATATATGGATAGGATAGGATGATATATGGATAGGATAGGAGGATAGATGGATAGGATAGGAGGATAGGATAGCATAGGATAGATGGATTGGATAAGATAGATGGATAGGATAGGAGGATAGATGGATGGGATAGATGGATAGGATGGGAGGATAGATGTATAGGATAGGATAGGATAGATGGATAGGATAGGATAGATGGATCGGATAGGATAGGATAGGATCGGATAGGATAGGATAGGATAGATGGATAGGATAGGATAAGATAGATGGATAGGATAGGAGGATAGATGGATAGGATAGGAGGATAGATGGATAGGATAGGAGGATAGATGGATAGGATAGGAGGATAGATGGATAGGATAGGAGGATAGGATAGCATAGGATAGATGGATAGGATAGGATAGATGGATAGGATAGGATAAGATAGGAGGATAGATGGATAGGATAGGATAGATGGATAGGATAGGAGGATAGATGGATAGGATAGGATAGGATAGATGGATAGGATAGGATAAGATAGGAGGATAGATGGATAGGATAGGATAGATGGATAGGATAGGATAGATGGATAGGATAGGATAGGATAGATGGATAGGATAGGATAGGATAGATGGATAGGATAAGATAGATGGATAGGATAGGATAGGATAGATGGATAGGATAGGATAGGATAGATGGATAGGATACGATAGATGGATAGGATACGATAGATGGATAGGATAGATGGATAGGATACGATAGATGGAAAGGATACGATAGATGGATAGGATAGGACAGATGGATAGGATAGGATAGATGGATAGGATAGGATAGATGGATAGGATAGGATAGATGGATAGGATAGGATAGATGGATAGGATAGATGGATAGGATAGGACAGATGGATAGGATAGGATAGATGGATAGGATAGGAGGATACATGGATAGGATAGGACAGATGGATAGGAAAGGAAAGATGGATAGGATAGGATAAGATAGGAGGATAGATGGATAGATAGGAAAAGATAGATGGATAGGAAAAGATAGATGGATAGGATAGGAGGATAGATGGATGGGATAGATGGATAGGATGTGAGGATAGATGTATAGGATAGGATAGGATAGATGGATAGGATAGGATAGATGGATTGGATAGGATAGGATAGATGGATAGGATAGGATAAGATAGATGGATAGGATAAGATAGATGGATAGGAAAGGATAAGATAGATGGATAGGATAGGATAAGATAGATGGATAGGATAGGAGGATAGATGGATAGGATAGGAGGATAGATGGATAGGATAGGAGGATAGATGGATAGGATAGGAGGATAGATGGATCGGATAGATGGATAGGATAGGATAGGATAGATGGATTGGATAGGATAGGATAGATGGATAGGATAGGATAAGATAGATGGATAGGATAAGATAGATGGATAGGAAAGGATAAGATAGATGGATAGGATAGGATAAGATAGATGGATAGGATAGGAGGATAGATGGATAGGATAGGAGGATAGATGGATAGGATAGGAGGATAGATGGATCGGATAGATGGATAGGATAGATGGATAGGATAGGATAGGATAGATTGATAGGATAGGATAGATGGATAGGATAAGATAGATGGATAGGATAGGAGGCTAGATGATAGGATAGGAGGCTAGATGATAGGATAGGAGGATAGATGGATAGGATAGGAGGATAGATGGAAAGGATAGGATAGGATAGGATAGATGGATAGGATAGGACAGATGGATAGGATAGGACAGATGGATAGGATAGGACAGATGGATAGGATAGGACAGATGGATAGGATAGGATAGATGGATATGATAGGATAGATGGATATGATAGGATAGATGGATATGATAGGATAGATGGATAGCATAGGATACGATAGGATAGATGGATAGGATAGATGGATAGGATAGGATAGATGGATAGGATAGGATAGGACAGATTGATAGGATAGGATAGATGGATAGGATAGGATAGATGGATAGGATAGGAGGATAGATGGATAGGATAGGAGGATAGATGGATAGGATAGGATAGATGAATAGGATAGGATAGATGGATAGGATAGGATAGATGGATAGGATAGATGGATAGGATAGATGGATAGGATAGGAGGATAGATTGATAGGATAGGATAGATGGATAGGATAGGATAGATGGATAGGATAGGAGGATAGATGGATAGGATAGGAGGATAGATGGATAGGATAGGAGGATAGATGGATAGGATAGGAGGATAGATGGATAGGATAGGAGGATAGATGGATAGGATAGGAGGATAGATGGATAGGATAGATGGATAGATGGATAGGATGGATGGGAGGATAGATGGATAGGATAGGATGGGAGGATAGATGGATAGGATAGATGGATCGGATAGGATAGGAGGATAGATGGATAGGATAGGAGGATAGATGGATAGGATAGGAGGATAGATGGATAGGATAGGAGGATAGATGGATAGGAGGAAAGATGGATAGGATAGAAGGAAAGATTGACAGGATAGGAGGATAGATGGATAGATGTTAAGGATAGGAGGATAGATGGATAGGATAGGATAGGATAAGAAAGGAGGATAGATGGATAGGATAAGATAGATGGATAGGATAGGAGGATAGATGGATAGGATAGGAGGATAGATGGATAGGATAGGAGGATAGATGGATAGGATAGATGGATAGGATAGATGGATAGGATAGATGGATAGGATAGGATGGGAGGACAGATGGATAGGATAGGATGGGAGGATAGATGGATAGGATAGATGGATCGGATAGGATAGGATAAATGGATAGGATAGGATAGGATAAATGGGTAGGATAGGAGGATAGATGGATAGGATAGGAGGATAGATGGATAGGAGGATAGATGGATAGGATAGATGGATAGGATAGGAGGATAGATGGATAGGATAGATGGATAGGATAGGATAGATGGATAGGATAGGATAGGATAGGATAGATGGATAGGATAGGATAGATGGATAGGATAGGATAGATGGATAGGATAGGATAGGATAGATGGATAGGATAGGAGGATAGATGGATAGGATAGGAGGATAGATGGATAGGATAGGAGGATAGATGGATAGGATAGGAGGATAGATGGATAGGATAGGAGGATAGATGTATAGGAGGAAAGATGGATAGGATAGAAGGAAAGATGGACAGGATAGGAGGATAGATGGACAGGATAGGATAGATGGACAGGATAGGATAGATGGATAGGATAGGATTGATGGATAGGATAGGAGGATAGATGGATAGGATAGCATAGGATAGATAGATGGATAGGATGGGAGGATAGAAGGATAGGATAGGATGGGAGGATAGAAGGATAGGATAGGAGGATAGATGGATAGGATAGGATAGGATAGATGGATAGGATAGGATAGATGGATAGGAAAGGAGGATAGAATAGGAGGATAGATGGATAGGATAGGAGGATAGAATAGGAGGATAGATGGATAGGATAGGAGGATAGATGGATATGATAGGAGGATAGATGGATAGGATAGATGGATAGGCTAGATGGATAGGCTAGATGGATAGGCTAGATGGATAAGATAGGATAGATGGATAGGCTAGATGGATAGGCTAGATGGATAAGATAGGATACATGGATAGGATAGGAGGATACATGGATAGGATAGGACAGATGGATAGGAAAGGATAGATGGATAGCATAGGATAGATGGATAGGATAGATGGATAGGATAGGATAGATGGATAGGATAGGAGGATAGATGGATAGGATAGGAGGATAGATGGATAGGATAGGATAGATGAATAGGATAGGATAGATGGATAGGATAGGATAGATGGATAGGATAGATGGATAGGATAGGAGGATAGATGGATAGGAAAGGAGGATAGATGGATAGGATAGGAGGATAGATGGATAGGATAGGAGGATAGATGGATAGGATAGGAGGATAGATGGATAGGATAGGATAGGATAGGATAGATGGATAGGATAGGACAGATGGATAGGAAAAGATAGATGGATAGGATAGGAGGATAGATGGATAGGATAGGAGGATAGATGGATAGGATAGGAGGATAGATGGATAGGATAGGATAGGATAGGATAGGATAGGATAGATGGATAGGATAGGATAGGATAGATGGTTAGGATAGGATAGATAGATGGATAGGATAGGATAGATGGATAGGATAGGATAGATGGATAGGATAGGATAGGATAGGATAGATGGATAGGATAGATGGATAGGATAGATGGATAGGAAAAGATAGATGGATAGGAAAAGATAGATGGATAGGAAAAGATAGATGGATAGGAAAAGATAGATGGATAGGAAAAGATAGATGGATAGGATAGGATAGATGGATAGGATAAGAGATGGATAGGATAGGATAGATGGATAGGATAAGAGATGGATAGGATAGGATAGATGGATAGGATGGGAGGATAGATGGATAGGATAGGAGGATAGATGGATAGGATAGGAGGATAGATGGATAGGATAGGAGGATAGATGGATAGGATAGGATAGATGGATAGGATAGGACAGATGGATAGGATAGGACAGATGGATAGGATAGGATAGGATAGGAAAGGATAGGATAGGATAGATGGATAGGATAGGATAAATGGATAGGATAGGATAGATGGATAGGATAGGATAGATGGATAGGATAGGATAGATGGATAGGATAAGATAGATGGATAGGATAGGAGGCTAGATGATAGGATAGGAGGCTAGATGATAGGATAGGAGGATAGATGGATAGGATAGGATAGGATAGGATAGGATAGGATGATATATGGATAGGATAGGATGATATATGGATAGGATAGGAGGATAGATGGATAGGATAGGAGGATAGGATAGCATAGGATAGATGGATTGGATAAGATAGATGGATAGGAGGATAGATGGATAGGATAGGATAGGATAGATGGATGGGATAGATGGATAGGATGGGAGGATAGATGTATAGGATAGGATAGGATAGATGGATCGGATAGGATAGGATAGGATAGATGGATAGGATAGGATAAGATAGATGGATAGGATAGGAGGATAGATGGATAGGATAGGAGGATAGATGGATAGGATAGGAGGATAGATGGATAGGATAGGATAGATGAATAGGATAGGATAGATGGATAGGATAGGATAGATGAATAGGATAGGATAGATGGATAGGATAGGATAGATGGATAGGATGATAGCTGGATAGGATAGGAGGATAGATGGATAGGATAGGAGGATAGATGGATAGGATAGATGGATAGGATAGGATAGGATAGGATAGATGGATAGGATAGGATAGATGGATAGGATAAGATAGATGGATAGGATAGGAGGCTAGATGATAGGATAGGAGGATAGATGGATAGGATAGGAGGATAGATGGATAGGATAGGATAGGATAGGATGATATATGGATAGGATAGGATGATATATGGATAGGATAGGATGATATATGGATAAGATAGGATGATATATGGATAGGATAGGATGATATATGGATAGGATAGGAGGATAGATGGATAGGATAGGAGGATAGATGGATAGGATAGATGGATAGGATAGGATAACATAGGATAGATGGATAGGATAGGATAGATGGATAGGATAGGAGGATAGATGGATGGGATAGATGGATAGGATGGGAGGATAGATGTATAGGATAGGATAGGATAGATGGATAGGATAGGATAGATGGATCGGATAGGATAGGATAGGATCGGATAGGATAGGATAGATGGATAGGATAGGATAAGATAGATGGATAGGATAGGAGGATAGATGGATAGGATAGGAGGATAGATGGATAGGATAGGAGGATAGATGGATAGGATAGGAGGATAGATGGATAGGATAGGAGGATAGATGGATAGGATAGGAGGATAGATGGATAGGATAGGAGGATAGGATAGCATAGGATAGATGGATAGGATAGGATAGATGGATAGGAGGATAGATGGATAGGATAGGAGGATAGATGGATAGGATAGGAGGATAGATGGATAGGATAGGAGGATAGATGGATAGGATAGATGGATAGGATAGGATAGGATAGATTGATAGGATAGGATAAGATAGGAGGATAGATGGATAGGATAGGATAGATGGATAGGATAGGAGGATAGATGGATAGGATAGGATAGGATAGATGGATAGGATAGGATAAGATAGGAGGATAGATGGATAGGATAGGATAGATGGATAGGATAGGATAGATGGATAGGATAGGATAGGATAGGATAGATGGATAGGATAAGATAGATGGATAGGATAGGATAGGATAGATGGATAGGATAGGATAGGATAGATGGATAGGATAGGATAGGATAGATGGATAGGATAAGATAGATGGATAGGATAGGATAGATGGATAGGATAGGATAGATGGATAGGATAGGATAGATGGATAGGACAGATGGATAGGATAGGACAGATGGATAGGATAGGATAGATGGATAGGATAGGAGGATACATGGATAGGATAGGACAGATGGATAGGAAAGGAAAGATGGATAGGATAGGATAAGATAGGAGGATAGATGGATAGATAGGAAAAGATAGATGGATAGGATAGGAGGATAGATGGATGGGATAGATGGATAGGATGGGAGGATAGATGTATAGGATAGGATAGGATAGATGGATAGGATAGGATAGATGGATCGGATAGGATAGGATAGATGGATAGGATAGGATAGGATAGATGGATAGGATAGGATAAGATAGATGGATAGGATAGGATAAGATAGATGGATAGGATAGGAGGATAGATGGATAGGATAGGAGGATAGATGGATAGGATAGGAGGATAGATGGATAGGATAGATGGATAGGATAGATGGATAGGATAGGATAGGATAGATGGATAGGATAAGATAGATGGATAGGATAGGAGGCTAGATGATAGGATAGGAGGCTAGATGATAGGATAGGAGGATAGATGGATAGGATAGGAGGATAGATGGATAGGATAGGAGGATAGATGGATAGGATAGGATAGGATAGATGGATAGGATAGGACAGATAGATAGGATAGGACAGATGGATAGGATAGGACAGATGGATAGGATAGGACAGATGGATAGGATAGGACAGATGGATAGGATAGGACAGATGGATAGGATAGGACAGATGGATAGGATAGGACAGATGGATAGGATAGGACAGATGGATAGGATAGGATACATGGATAGGATAGGACAGATGGATAGGAAAGGATAGATGGATAGGAAAAGATAGATGGATAGGAAAAGATAGATGGATAGGAAAAGATAGATGGATAGGAAAAGATAGATGGATAGGAAAAGATAGATGGATAGGAAAAGATAGATGGATAGGAAAAGATAGATGGATAGGAAAAAATAGATGGATAGGAAAAAATAGATGGTAGGAAAAAATAGATGGATAGGAAAAGATAGATGGATAGGAAAAGATAGATGGATAGGAAAAGATAGATGGATAGGAAAAGATAGATGGATAGGAAAAGATAGATGGATAGGAAAAGATAGATGGATAGGATAGGATATATGGATAGGATAGGATATATGGATAGGATAGGATATATGGATAGGATAGGATAGGAGGATAGATGGATAGGATAGGACAGATTGATAGGATAGGATAGATGGATAGGATAGGATAGATGGATAAGATAGGATAGATGGATAGGATAGGATAGATGGATAGGATAGGATACGATAGGATAGATGGATAGGATAGATGGATAGGATAGGATAGATGGATAGGATAGGAAAGGATAGGACAGATTGATAGGATAGGATAGATGGATAGGATAGGATAGATGGATAGGATAGGAGGATAGATGGATAGGATAGGAGGATAGATGGATAGGATAGGATAGATGAATAGGATAGGATAGATGGATAGGATAGGAGGATAGATGGATAGGATAGGAGGATAGATGGATAGGATAGGAGGATAGATGGATAGGATAGGATAGATGGATAGGATAGGATAGGATAGGATAGATGGATAGGATGGGAGGATAGATGGATAGGATGGGATGATAGCTGGATAGGATAGGAGGATAGATGGATAGGATAGGAGGATAGATGGATAGGATAGGAGGATAGATGGATAGGATAGATGGATAGGACAGATGGATAGGATAGGACAGATGGATAGGATAGGACAGATGGATAGGATAGGACAGATGGATAGGATAGGACAGATGGATAGGATAGGACAGATGGATAGGATAGGAGGATACATGGATAGGATAGGATAGATGGATAGGAAAGGATAGATGGATAGGAAAAGATAGATGGATAGGAAAAGATAGATGGATAGGATAGGATAGATGGATAGGATAGGATATATGGATAGGATAGGATAGATGGATAGGATAGATGGATAGGATAGATGGATAGGATAGATGGATAGGATAGATGGATAGGAAAGGATAGATGGATAGGATAGATGGATAGGAAAGGATAGATGGATAGGATAGATGGATAGGATAGGATAGATGGATAGGATAGATGGATAGGATAGGATAGATGGATAGGATAGGATACGATAGGATAGATGGATAGGATAGATGGATAGGATAGGATAGATGGATAGGATAGGAAAGGATAGGACAGATTGATAGGATAGGATAGATGGATAGGATAGGATAGATGGATAGGATAGGAGGATAGATGGATAGGATAGGAGGATAGATGGATAGGATAGGATAGATGAATAGGATAGGATAGATGGATAGGATAGGATAGATGGATAGGATAGGATAGATGGATAGGATAGATGGATAGGATAGGAGGATAGATGGATAGGATAGGAGGATAGATGGATAGGATAGGATAGATGGATAGGATAGGATAGGATAGGATAGATGGATAGGATGGGAGGATAGATGGATAGGATGGGATGATAGCTGGATAGGATAGGAGGATAGATGGATAGGATAGGAGGATAGATGGATAGGATAGGAGGATAGATGGATAGGATAGATGGATAGGATAGATGGATAGGATAGGATAGGATAGGATAGGATAGATTGATAGGATAGGATAGGATAGGATAGGATAGGATAGATTGATAGGATAGGATAGGATAGGATAAGATAGATGGATAGGAGGATAGATGGATAGGATAGGATAGATGGATAGGATAGGAGGATAGATGGATGGGATAGATGGATAGGATGGGAGGATAGATGGATAGGATAGGATAAGATAGATGGATAGGATAGGACAGATGGATAGGATAGGACAGATGGATAGGATAGGACAGATGGATAGGATAGGACAGATGGATAGGATAGGACAGATGGATAGGATAGGACAGATGGATAGGATAGGAGGATACATGGATATTATTATTATTATTATTATTTATTTATAGAGCACCATTAATTCCATGGTGCTGTACATGAGAAGGGGGTTACATACAAAATACGTATACAAGTTACAGTAGACAGACTAGTACAGAGGGAAGAGGGCCCTACCCTTGCGGGCTTACATTCTATAGGATTATGGGGAGGAGACAATAGGTGGGGTGTAGGTCAGGCGGCAGCTCCGCACGGTGGTCGGGCGGCAGCTCCGCACGGTGGTCGGGCGGCATGGATAGGATAGGATAGATGGATAGGAAAGGATAGATGGATGGGAAAAGATAGATGGATAGGAAAAGATAGATGGATAGGAAAAGATAGAAGGATAGGATAGGATACGATAGATGGATAGGATACGATAGATGGATAGGATACGATAGATGGATAGGATACGATAGATGGATAGGATACGATAGATGGATAGGATAGATGGATAGGATAGGATAGATGGATAGGATAGGATAGATGGATGGATATGATAGGATAGATGGATAGGATAGGATAGATGGATAGGATAGGATACGATAGATGGATAGGATAGATGGATAGGATAGGATACGATAGATGGATAGGATAGATGGATAGGATAGGATACGATAGATGGATAGGATACGATAGATAGATGGATAGGATAGGATAGATGGATAGGATAGGATAGATGGATGGATAGGATAGATGGATAGGATAGGATAGATGGATAGGATACGATAGATGGATAGGATACGATAGATGGATAGTTTACGATAGATGGATAGGATACGATAGATGGATAGGATAGGATAGATGGATAGGTTAGATGGATAGGATACGATAGATGGATAGGATAGGATAGATGGATGGATGGATAGGATAGGATAGATGGATAGGATACGATAGATGGATAGGATAGGATAGATGGATAGGATAGGATAGATGGATAGGATAGGATAGATGGATAGGATAGGATAGATGGAAAGGATACGATAGATGGAAAGGATACGATAGATGGAAAGGATACGATAGATGGAAAGGATACGATAGATGGAAAGGATACGATAGATGGATAGGATAGGACAGATGGATAGGATAGGATAGATGGATAGGATAAGATAGATGGATAGGATAGGATAGATGGATAGGATAAGATAGATGGATAGGATAAGATAGATGGATAGGATAGGATAGATGGATAGGATAAGATAGATGGATAGGATAGGAGGATACATGGATAGGATAGGACAGATGGATAGGATAGGATAGGACAGATGGATAGGATAGGATAGGACAGATGGATAGGAAAGGATAGATGGATAGGATAGGATTGATGGATAGGAGGATAGATGGATAGGATAGGAGGATAGATGGATAGGATAGGAGGATAGATGGATAGGATAGGATAGATGGATAGGATAGGATACAATAGATGGATAGGATAGATGGATAGGATAGGATACGATAGATGGATAGGATACGATAGATAGATGGATAGGATAGGATAGATGGATAGGATAGGATAGATGGATGGATATGATAGGATAGATGGATAGGATAGGCTAGATGGATAGGATAGGCTAGATGGATAGGATAGGCTAGATGGATAGGATAGGCTAGATGGATAGGAAAGGATAGATGGATAGGATAGGATAGATGGATACGATAGGATAGATGGATACGATAGGATAGATGGATACGATAGGATAGATGGATACGATAGATGGATAGGATAGATGGATAGGATAGATGGATAGGATAGGATAGATGGATAGGATAGATGGATAGGATAGGATAGATGGATAGGATAGGATACGATAGATGGATAGGATAGGATAGATAGGATAGGATAGATGGATAGGATAGGATAGATGGATAGGATAGGATAGATGGATAGGATAGGATAGATGGATAGGTTAGGATAGATGGATAGGTTAGATGGATAGGATACGATAGATGGATAGGATAGGATAGATGGATGGATAGGATAGGATAGATGGATAGGATACGATAGATGGATAGGATAGGATAGATGGATAGGATAGGATAGATGGATAGGATAGATGGATAGGATAGGAGGATAGATGGATAGGATAGGATAGATGGATAGGATAGGATAAGATAGATGGATCGGATAGGATAGGATAGATGGATCGGATAGGATAGGAGGATAGATGGATAGGATAGGATAGGATAGGATAAGATAGATGGATAGGATAGATGGATAGGATAGGATAGATGGATAGGATAGGATAGATGGATAGGATAGGATAGATGGATAGGATAGGAGGATACATGGATAGGATAGGAGGATACATGGATAGGATAGGAGGATAGATGGACAAGATAGGATAGGAGGATAGATGGATGGGATAGATGGACAGGATAGGAGGATAGATGGATAGGATAGGAGGATAGATGGATAGGATAGGCTAGATGGATAGGATAGGCTAGATGGATAGGATAGGCTAGATGGATAGGATAGGCTAGATGGATAGGATAGGATAGATGGATACGATAGGATAGATGGATAGGATAGGATAGATGGATAGGATAGATGGATAGGATAGATGGATAGGATAGGATAGATGGATAGGATAGATGGATAGGAAAGGATAGATGGATAGGATAGATGGATAGCATAGGATAGATGGATAGGATAGGATAGGATAGATGGATAGGATAGGATAGATGGATAGGATAGGATAGATGGATAAGATAGGATAGATGGATAAGATAGGATAGATGGATAAGATAGGATAGATGGATAAGATAGGATAGATGGATAAGATAGGATAGATGGATAAGATAGGATAGATGGATAAGATAGGATAGATGGATAAGATAGGATAGATGGATAAGATAGGATAGATGGATAAGATAGGATAGATGGATAGGATAGGATAGATGGATACGATAGATGGATAGGATACGATAGATGGATAGGATACGATAGATGGATAGGATAGGATAGATGGATAGGATAGGATAGATGGATAGGATAGGATATATGGATAGGATAGGATAGGAGGATAGATGGATAGGATAGGATAGATGGATAGGATAGGATACAATAGATGGATAGGATAGATGGATAGGATAGGATACGATAGATGGATAGGATACGATAGATAGATGGATAGGATAGGATAGATGGATAGGATAGGATAGATGGATAGGATACGATAGGATAGGATAGGAGGATACATGGATAGGATAGGAGGATAGATGGACAAGATAGGATAGGAGGATAGATGGATGGGATAGATGGACAGGATAGGATAGGAGGATAGGTGGACAGGATAGGAGGATAGATGGATAGGATAGGCTAGATGGATAGGATAGGCTAGATGGATAGGATAGGCTAGATGGATAGGATAGGCTAGATGGATAGGATAGGCTAGATGGATAGGATAGGCTAGATGGATAGGATAGGATAGATGGATACGATAGGATAGATGGATACGATAGGATAGATGGATACGATAGGATAGATGGATAGGATAGATGGATAGGATAGATGGATAGGATAGGATAGGATAGATGGATAGGATAGATGGATAGGAAAGGATAGATGGATAGGATAGGATAGGATAGATGGATAGGATAGGATAGATGGATGGATAGGATAGGATAGATGGATAAGATAGGATAGATGGATAAGATAGGATAGATGGATAGGATAGGATAGATGGATAGGATAGATGGATAAGATACGATAGATGGATAGGATAGGATAGATGGATAGGATAGGATAGGATAGGACAGGATAGGATATATGGATAGGATAGGATATATGGATAGAATAGGATAGGAAAGGAGGATAGATGGATAGGATAGGAGGATAGATGGATAGGATAGGATAAGATAAGATAGGAGGATAGATGGAAGGATAGGATAGATGGATGGATATGATAGGATAGGATAGGACAGATGGATAGGATAGGATATATGGATAGGATAGGATATATGGATAGGATAGGATATATGGATAGGATAGGATATATGGATAGGATAGGATAGGATAGGAGGATAGATGGATAGGATAGGATAGATGGATAGGATAGGATAGATGGATAGGATAGGATAGATGGATAAGATAGGATAGATGGATAAGATAGGATAGATGGATACGATAGATGGATAGGATACGATAGATGGATAGGATACGATAGATGGATAGGATAGGATAGATGGATAGGATAGGATAGATGGATAGGATAGGATAGATAGATGGATAGGATAGGATAGGATAGATGGATAGGATAGGATAGGATAGATGGATAGGATAGGATATATGGATAGGATAGGATATATGGATAGGATAGGAGGATAGATGGATAGGATAGGACAGATTGATAGGATAGGATAGATGGATAGGATAGGATAGATGGATAGGATAGGATAGATGGATAGGATAGGATACGATAGGATAGATGGATAGGATAGATGGATAGGATAGGATAGATGGATATGATAGGATAGGATAGATGGATAGGATAGGATAGATGGATAGGATAGATGGATAGGATAGGAGGATAGATGGATAGGATAGGATAGATGGATAGGATAGGATAGGATAGGATGGGAGGATAGATGGATAGGATGGGAGGATAGATGGATAGGATGGGAGGATAGATGGATAGGATGGGAGGATAGATGGATAGGATGGGAGGATAGATGGATAGGATAGGATAGATGGATAGGATAGATGGATAGGATAGGATAGGATAGGATAGGAGGATAGATGGATAGGATACGAGGATAGATGGATAGGATAGGAGGATAGATGGATAGGATAGGTGGATAGATGGATACGATAGTAGGATAGATGGATAGGATAGGAGAGATAGATGGATAGGATACGATAGATGGATAGGATAGATGGTTAGGAGAGGTACGTTGGATAGGATTGGTTAGATGTGAGGTTGGTGTGTGGTGAGGTGTGGATTGTGGTGAGGTTGATGGATTGGTGTGGAGTGGAGGTGTGGGTGTGGAGTGGTGTGGTAGAGAGTGTGGTTGTAGGTGTGGAGTGGTGAGTGTGTGGGTGTAGGTGTGTAGGGTGTTGTGTGGTGTCGTGTGTGGGTGTGGTGTAGTGTGATGGGTGTGGTGTGGTGTGTGGGTGTGGTGTGGTGAGGTGGGTGTGGTGTGGTGTTGTGTGTGGGTGAGGTGTGTGGGTGTGGTGTGGTGTTGTGTGTGGGTGTGGTGTGTGGTGTGGTGTGGTGTGTGGGTGTGGTGTGGTGTGTGGGTGTGGTGTGGTGGTGTCATGGGTGTGGTGTGGTGGTGTACTGGGTGGGGTGTTGAGAGAGAGGGGAAGAAGCAAGAAGGGGGGGGGGGGGGTGTGTGTGGTGAAATGACTGGGTGAAGACCGTGAAGTGAATGGGTGAAGAAGTGCAGTGAATGACGTGACGTGAAGTGAATGAGTGACAAGTGAAGTGAATGAGTGAAGAGTGAAGTGACAGTGAATGAGTGAAGTGAATAGAGTGAGGTGAAGTGAAGTGAATGAAGTGAAGTGAAGTGAATGAGTGAAGTGACGTGAATGCGTGAGGTGAAGTGAATGAGTGAGGTGAAGTGAGGAGAATGAGTGAAGTGAATGAGTGAGGTGAAGTGAACGTGAATGAGTGAAGTGAAGTGAATGAGTGAAGTGAAGTGAAGTGAAGTGAGTGAAGTGAAGTGAATGAGTGAAGTGAAGTGAATGAGTGAAGTGACAGTGAATGAGTGAACGTGAATGAGTGAGGTGAAGTGAATGAGTGAGGTGAAGTGAAGTGAATGAGTGAAGTGAATGAGTGAGGTGACGTGAATGAGTGAAGAAGTGAAGTGAATGAGTGAAGTGAGGTGAATGAGTGAAGAAGTGAAGTGAATGAGTGAAGAAGTGAAGTGAATGAGTGAAGAGGTGAAGTGACTGAGTGAAGAAGTGAAGTGAAGTGAAGTGAAGTGAATGAAGTGAAGTGAATGAGTGACAGTGAAGTGCAATGAGTGAAGAACTGCAGTGAACTGAGTGAAGCAATGAAGTGAATGAGTGAAGAACTGAAGTGACTGAGTGAACGCACTGAAGTGACTGAGTGAAGACCTGACAGTGAAGTGAAGTGAAGTGAACTGAGTGAAGTGAAGTGAATGAGTGAAGAAGTGAAGTGAATGAGTGAAGTGAATGAGTGAAGTGAAGTGAATGAGTGAAGTGAAGTGATGTGAATGAGTGAAGTGAAGTGAATGAGTGAAGTGAATGAGTGACGTGAGGTGAAGTGAAGTGAATGAGTGAAGTGAAGTGAATGAGTGAAGTGAAGTGAATGAGTGAAGTGACGTGACTTGAGGGCAAGTGAAGTGAATGAGTGAAGAAGTGAAGTGAATGTGTGAAAGTGAAGTGAATGTGTGAAGTGACGTGAATGAGTGAAGTGAAGTGAAGTGAATGAGTGAAGTGAAGTGAAGTGAATGACGTGAAGTGAAGTGAATGAGTGAAGTGAAGTGAATGAGTGACGTGACGTGAATGAGTGAGGTGAAGTGAATGAGTGAGGTGAAGTGAATGAGTGAGGTGAATGAGTGAAGTGAGGTGAATGCAGTGAAGCTGACGGTGAATGAGTGAAGTGAAGTGAATGACGTGAACGTGAAGTGAATGAGTGAAGTGAAAGTGAATGAGTGAAGAAGTGAAGTGAACAGTGAAGTGACTGATGTGAAGTGAAGTGAATGTGTGAAGTGAAGTGAATGTGTGAAGTGAAGTGAATGTGTGAAGTGAAGTGAATGAGGGAAGTGAAGTGAAGTGATGTGAATGAATGAGTGAAGTGCAAGGGAATGAGTGAAGAAGTGAGGTGAGGAGAAGTGAAGTGAATGAGTGAAGAAGTGAAGTGAATGAGTGAAGAAGGGAAGTGAAGTGGAGTGAATGTGTGAAGTGAAAGTGAATGTGTGCAGTGCAGAGGAAGTGAAGTGAAGTGACGTGAATGAGTGAAGTGAAGTGACCTGAGTGAGGTGAGGTGAATGAGTGAAGTGCACTGAGTGAAGTGCAGTGAATGAGTGACGTGAGGTGAATGAGTGAAGTGAGGTGAATGAGTGAAGTGAAGTGAATGAATGAGTGAAGTGAAGTGACTGCGTGCAGTGAAGTGAAGTGAATGAGTGCAAGGGACGTGCACTGAGTGACGTGAATGAGTGAAGTGACGTGAAGTGAATGACGTGAAGTGAATGACGTGACTGACAGAGATGAGTGAAGTGAGGTGACTGAGTAGAAGTGAGGTGAATGAGTGACGTGAGGTGACTGCGTGAAGTGAAGTGAATGAGTGAAGTGAAGTGACATGAGTGCACGTGAAGTGCATGAGTGAAGTGAAGTGAATGAGTGAGTGAAGTGAATGAGTGAAGTGAAGTGAATGAGTGACAGTGAAGTGAATGCGTGAAGACAGTGAAGGGAATAAGTGAAGCAGTGAAGTGAAGGGAATGAGTGAAATGAATGAGTGAAGAAGTGAAGTGAGGGGACATGAGTGAAGACGTGAAGTGAATGGGTGAAGAAGTGAAGTGAAGTGAGGTGAAGTGAATGAGTGAAGTGAAGTGAATGGTGAAGTGAAGTGAATGAGTGAGTGAGGTGAAGTGAATGAGTGAGGTGAAGTGAAGTGAATGAGTGAAGTGAATGAGTGGGGTGAAGTGAAGTGACTGAGTGAAGTGAAGTGAATGAGTGAAGAAGTGAAGTGAAGTGAATGTGTGCAGTGAAGTGAATGAGTGAAGTGAAGTGAATGAGTGAAGTGAAGTGAATGAGTGAGGTGAAGTGAATGAGTGAGGTGAAGTGAATGAGTGAGGTGAATGAGTGAAGTGAAGTGAATGAGTGAAGTGAGGTGAATGAGTGAAGTGAGGTGAATGAGTGAAGTGAGGTGAATGAGTGAAGTGAGGTGAATGAGTGAAGTGAGGTGAATGAGTGAAGTGAGGTGAATGAGTGAAGTGAGGTGAATGAGTGAAGTGAGAGTGACTGAGTGACAGTGAGGTGAAATGCAGTGAAGTGAGGTGAATGAGTGAAGTGAAGTGAATGAGTGAAGTGAAGTGAATGAGTGAAGTGAAGTGACAGTGATGAGTGAAGTGGAGTGAATGAGTGAAGGTGAATGAGTGCAGGGAAGTGAATGAGTGAAGTGAATGAGTGAAGTGAAGTGAATGAGTGAAGTGACTGAAGTGAAGTGAATGAGTGAAGTGAAGTGAATGAGTGAAGTGAGGTGAATGCGTGAAGAAGTGACATGAATGAGTGAAGTGAAGTGAGAAGAGTGAAGTGACGTGAATGAGTGAAGTGAAGTGAAGTGAACGTGAGTGAAGTGAACGTGAATGAGTGAAGAAGTGAAGTGAATGAGTGAAGAAGTGAAGGGAATGAGTGAAATGAATGAGTGAAGAAGTGAAGTGAGGGGAATGAGTGAAGAAGTGACGTGAATGGGTGAAGAAGTGAAGTGAATGGGTGAAGAAGTGAAGTGAATGAGTGAAGTGAAGTGAATGAGTGAAGTGAAGTGAATGAGTGAAGTGAAGTGAATGCGTGAAGTGAATGAGTGAGGTGAAGTGAAGTGAAGCTGAAGGTGAATGAGTGAAGAAGTGAAGTGAAGTGAATGCGTGAAGTGAAGTGAAGTGAATGAGTGAGGTGAAGTGAAGTGAATGAAGTGAAGTGAAGTGAATGAGTGAAGAAGTGAAGTGAATGAGTGAAGTGAATGAGTGAAGTGAAGTGAATGAGTGAAGTGAAGTGAATGAGTGAGGTGAAGTGAATGAGTGAAGTGAAGTGAATGAATGAGTGAAGTGCAGTGAATGAGTGAGGTGAAGTGAATGAGTTAAGTGAATGAGTGAAGTTAAGTGAATGAGTGAAGTGAAGTGAACTGAGTGAAGTGAAGTGAATGAGTGAAAGTGACAGTGAATGAGTGAAGTGAAGAGAGTGAAGTGAAGTGAATGAGTGAGGTGAAGTGAAGTGAATGAGTGAAGTGAAGTGAATGAGTGAACGTGAATGAGTGACGTGAAGTGAATGAGTGAAGTGAATGAGTGAAGTGAATGAGTGAGGTGAATGAGTGAAGTGAGGTGAATGAGTGAAGTGAGGTGAATGAGTGAAGTGAGGTGAATGAGTGAAGTGAAGTGAACTGAGTGAAGGGAAGTGAATGAGTGAAGTGAAGTGAATGCGTGAAGTGAACGTGAATGAGTGAAGTGAAGTGAATGAGTGAAGTGAAGTGAATGAGTGACAGTGATGTGAATGAAATGAGTGAAGTGAAGTGAATGAGTGAAGTGAAGTGAATGAGTGAGTGAGGTGAAGTGAATGAGTGAGGTGAAGTGAAGTGAATGAGTGACGTGAATGAGTGGGGTGAAGTGAAGTGAATGAGTGAAGTGAAGTGAATGAGTGAAGAAGTGAAGTGAATGAGTGAAGAAGTGAAGTGAATGAGTGAAGAAGTGAAATGATTGAAGTGAAGTGAATGAGTGAAGGGAAGTGAATGAGGGAAGTGAAGTGAAGTGAATGAGGGACGTGAACGTGAAGTGACTGAGGGAAGTGAAGTGAATGGGTGAAGAAGTGAAGTGAATGAGTGAGGTGAAGTGAATGAGTGAAGTGAAGTGACATGAGTGAGGTGAAGTGAATGCGTGAGGTGACGTGAATGAGTGAAGCTGAAGTGAATGAGTGAGGTGAAGTGAATGAGTGAACGTGAAGTGAATGAGGGAAGTGAAGTGAATGAGTGAGGTGAAGGGAATGAGTGAGGTGAAGGGAATGAGTGCGGTGAAGGGAATGACGTGAGGTGAAGGGAATGACGTGAGGTGAAGGGAATGAGTGAAGTGAAGTGAATGAGTGAAGTGAAGTGAATGAGTGAAGTGAAGTGAATGAGTGAAGTGAAGTGAATGAGTGAGGTGAAGTGACATGAGTGAAGTGAAGTGACATGACTGAATGAGTGAAGTGACAGTGACATGAGTGAGGTGACAGTGACTGAGTTAAGTGAATGAGTGAAGTGAACGTGAATGAGTGAGGTGAAGTGAATGAGTGAGGTTTTAGTGAACTGAGTGAGGTGAAGTGAATGAGTGAGGTGAAGTGCAATGAGTGACAGTGAAGTGAATGAGTGACAGTGACCTGAATGAGTGAAGTGACGTGAATGAGTGAAAGTGAAGTGAATGAGTGAGTGAGGTGACAGTGCACTGAGTGAGGTGAAGTGACGTGAACTGAGAGAAGTGAATGAGTGAGGTGAAGTGAAGTGAATGCAGTGAAGTGAATGAGTGAGGTGAAAGTGCAGTGACATGAGTGACAGTGCACGTGCACTGAGTGAAGTGATGTGAATGAATGAGTGAAGTGAAGTGCAATGACGTGAAGTGAAGTGACATGAGTGAAGTGAATGAGTGAGGTGAACGTGAACTGAGTGAGGTGCCAGAATGAGTGGAGACAGTGAATGCAGTGAGGTGCAAGTGAATGCAGTGAGGTGAAGTGAAGTGCAAGGAGAGCAGGGGAAGTGCAAGAGTGACGGGGAAGTGCACTGAGTAGACGGGGAACATGACATGGTGCTGACAGGGTGCCATGAGTGACGTGACAGTGACTGGCCGACAAGTCAACGGGAGGTGAGGGCGAACAGTAACTAAGGGCGGTGACGGAAGAAGGTAAGTATAAAATAAGTGGGGAGCAGAACAATGTTGAAGTGTGTTGGGTTGACAGATTGGGGTGGGAAAGAGGAACAGAGGGTAGTGGAGGGAGTACGGGTTAGGGGTGTAGGTGGGGGGTGGGTTCCACAAGGAGATGGGTATGATAATGGGTTGGTTGGGGGAGAGTGTTTGTTTGTTGTTGTTGTTGTTGTTGTGAATGGGTGAAGACGTGAAGTGACTGAGGGAAGTGAAGTGAATGAGGGAAGTGAAGTGAATGAGGGAGAAGTGAAGTGAATGAGGGAAGTGAAGTGAATGAGGGAAGTGAAGTGAATGAGGGACGTGAAGTGAATGAGTGAGGTGAAGTGAAGTGAATGAGTGAAGAAATGAAGTGAATGAGTGAAATGAATGAGTGAAGAAGTGAAGTGAATGAGTGAAGTGAAGTGAATGAGTGAAGAAGTGAATGAGTGAGGTGAAGTGAAGTGAAGTGAGTGATTGAGTGAAGTGAAGTGAAGTGAAGTGAAGTGAAGTGATTGAGTGAAGTGAAGCTGAAGTGAAGTGAAGTGAATGAGTGAAGTGAATGAGTGAAGTGAATGAGTGAAGAAGTGAAGTGAATGAGTGAAGAAGTGAAGTGAATGAGTGAAGAAGTGAAGTGAATGAGTGATGAAATGAAGTGAATGAGTGAAGAAATGAAGTGAATGAGTGAAGTGAAGTGAAGTGAAGTGAATGAGTGAAGTGAAGTGAATGAGTGAAGAAGTGAAGTGAATGAGTGAAGAAGTGAAGTGAATGAGTGAACGTGAATGAGTGCAGTGAAGTGAATGAGTGAAAGTGAAGTGAATGACGTGAAGTGAAGTGGATGAGTGAAGTGAAGTGAATGAGTGAAGAAGTGAAGTGAATGAGTGAAGAAGTGAAGTGAATGAGTGAAGTGAAGTGAATGAGTGAAGTGAAGTGATTGAGGGAAGTGAAGGGAAGTGAAGTGAATGAGTGAAGTGAAGTGAATGAGTGAAGTGAATGAGTGAAGTGAGGTGAAGTGAAGTGAATGAGTGAAGTGAAGTGAATGAGTGAAGTGAATGAGTGAAGTGAAGTGAATGAGTGAAGTGAATGAGTGAAGGGAAGTGAATGAGTGAAGTGAATGAGTGAAGGGAAGTGAATGAGTGAAGTGAATGAGTGAAGTGAATGAGTGAAGTGAATGAGTGAAGTGAATGAGTGAAGTGAAGTGAATGTGTGAAGTGACGTGAATGAGTGAAGTGAAGTGAATGAGTGAGGGGAAGTGAATGAGTGAGGGGAAGTGAATGAGTGAAGGGAAGTGAATGAGTGAAGTGAAGTGAATGGGTGAAGAAGTGAAGTGAATGAGGGAAGTGAAGTGAATGAGGGAAGTGAAGTGAATGAGGGAAGTGACAGTGAATGAGGGAAGTGAAGTGAATGAGGGAAGTGAAGTGAATGAGGGAAGTGAATGAGTGAAGTGAATGAGTGAAGAAGTGAAGTGACATGAGTGCAGAAGTGAAGTGAATGAGTGAAGAAGTGAAGTGAATGAGTGATGAAATGAAGTGAATGAGTGAAGAAATGAAGTGACATGAGTGAAGTGAAGTGAAGTGAAGTGAATGAGTGAAGTGAAGTGAATGAGTGAAGAAGTGAAGTGAATGAGTGAAGAAGTGAAGTGAATGAGTGAAGAAGTGAAGTGAATGAGTGAAGTGAAGTGGATGAGTGAAGTGAAGTGAATGAGTGAAGAAGTGAAGTGAATGAGTGAAGAAGTGAAGTGAATGAGTGAAGTGAAGTGAATGAGTGAAGTGAAGTGATTGAGGGAAGTGAAGGGAAGTGAAGTGAATGAGTGAAGTGAAGTGAATGAGTGAAGTGAATGAGTGAAGTGAGGTGAAGTGAAGTGAATGAGTGAAGTGAAGTGAATGAGTGAAGTGAGGTGAATGAGCTGACAGTGAAGTGAATGAGTGAAGTGACGTGATTGAGGGAAGTGACAGTGAATGAGTGAAGAAGTGACGTGAAGTGAATGTGTGAAGTGAAGTGAATGTGTGAAGTGAAGTGACATGTGTGAAGTGAAGTGAATGAGTGAGGGGAAGTGAATGAGTGAGGGGAAGTGAATGAGTGAGGGGACGTGAATGAGTGAGGGGAAGTGAATGAGTGAGGGGAAGTGAATGAGTGAGGGGAAGTGAATGAGAGGGGGGAAGTAATGAGTGGGGGGAAGTGAATGAGTGGGGGGAAGTGAATGAGTGAGGGGAAGTGAACTGAGTGAGGGGAAGTGAATGAGTGAGGGGAAGTGAATGAGTGAGGGGACAGTGAATGAGTGAGGGGAAGTGAATGAGTGAGGGGAAGTGAATGAGTGAGGGGAAGTGAATGAGTGACAGGGAAGTGAATGAGGGAAGTGAAGTGAATGGGTGAAGTGAAGTGAATGAGGGAAGTGAAGTGAATGAGGGAAGTGCAAGTGAATGAGGGAAGTGAAGTGAATGAGGGAAGTGAAGTGAATGAGGGAAGTGAAGTGAATGAGGGAAGTGAAGTGAATGAGGGAAGTGAAGTGAATGAGGGAAGTGAAGTGAGTGAGGGAAGTGAAGTGAATGAGTGAAGTGAAGTGACAGTGACATGAGTGAAGAAGTGAAGTGAATGAGTGAAGAAGTGAAGTGAATGAGTGAAGAAGTGAAGTGATGAGTGAAGAAGTGAAGTGATGAGTGAAGAAGTGAAGTGAATGAGTGAGGTGAAGTGACTGAGTGAAGTGAAGTGAAGTGAATGAGTGAAGTGAATGACGTGAAGTGAATGAGTGAAGAAGTGAAGTGAATGAGTGAAGACGTGAAGTGAATGAGTGAAGAAGTGAAGTGAATGAGTGAGGTGAAGTGAAGTGAATGAGTGAGGTGAAGTGAAGTGAATGAGTGAAGTGAAGTGAAGTGAATGAGTGAAGTGAAGTGAAGTGAATGAGTGAAGTGAAGTGAATGAGTGAAGTGAAGTGAAGTGTATGAGTGAAGAAATGAAGTGAATGAGTGAAATGAATGAGTGAAGAAGTGAAGTGAATGAGTGAGGGGAAGTGAGTGAATGAGTGAAGAAGTGAGGTGAAGTGAAGTGAATGAGGGACAGGGAAGTGAATGAGGGAAGTGAAGTGAATGGGTGAAGAAGTGAAGTGAATGAGTGAAGTGAAGTGAATGAGGGAAGTGAAGTGAATGAGGGAAGTGAATGAGTGAAGTGAAGTGAATGAGTGAAGTGAAGTGAAGAGTGAAGTGAAGTGAATGAGTGAGGTGAAGTGAATGAGTGAAGTGAAGTGAAGTGAATGAGTGAAGTGAAGTGAAGTGAATGAGTGAAGTGAAGTGAAGTGAACTGAGTGAGGTGAAGTGAATGAGTGAAGTGAAGTGAAGTGAAGTGAATGAGTGAAGTGAAAAGTGAATGAGTGAAGTGAAGTGAATGAGTGAAGAAGTGAGGTGAAGTGAAGTGAATGAGTGAAGTGAAGTGAAGTGAATGAGTGAAGAAGTGAAGTGAATGAGTGAAGTGAAGTGAATGAGTGAAGAAGTGAGGTGAAGTGAAGTGATTGAGTGAAGTGAAGTGAAGTGAATGAGTGAAGTGAATGAGTGAAGAAGTGAAGTGAATGAGTGAAGAAGTGAAGTGAATGAGTGAAGAAGTGAAGTGAATGAGTGAAGACGTGAATGAGTGAAGTGAAGTGACTGAGTGAAGTGGAGTGAAGTGAAGAAGTGCAAGTGAATGAGTGAAGAACGTGAAGTGAATGAGTGAAGAAGTGAAGTGAATGAGTGAAGAAGTGAAGTGAATGAGTGAAGAAGTGAAGTGAATGAGTGAAGAAGTGAAGTGAATGAGTGAAGAAGTGAAGTGAATGAGTGAGGTGAAGTGAAGTGAATGAGTGAAGTGAAGTGAAGTGACAGTGAAGTGAAGTGAAGTGAATGAGTGAAGTGAAGTGAATGAGTGAAGTGAAGTGACGTGTATGAGTGAAGAAATGACGTGAATGAGTGACATGAATGAGTGAAGAAGTGAAGTGAATGAGTGAAGTGAAGTGAATGAGTGAAGTGGGGTGAAGTGAAGTGAATGAGTGAAGTGAATGAGTGAAGACGTGAAGTGAATGAGTGAAGAAGTGAAGTGAATGTGTGATGAAGTGAAGTGAATCGTGTGATGAAGTGAGAGTGAATGTGTGCTGAAGAAGTGAAGTGAATGTGTGATGAAGTGAAGTGAATGTGTGATGAAGTGAAGTGAAGTGAAGTGAATGAGTGAAGAAGTGAAGTGAATGAGTGAAGAAGTGAAGTGATGAGTGAAGAAGTGAAGTGAATGAGTGAGGTGAAGTGAATGAGTGAAGTGAAGTGACTGAGTGAAGTGAAGTGAAGTGAAGTGAATGAGTGAAGTGAATGAGTGAAGAAGTGAAGTGAATGACGTGAAGAAAGTGAAGTGAATGAGTGACTGAAGTGAATGAGTGAAGTGAAGTGAATGAGTGAAGTGAAGTGTGGATGAGTGAAGTGAAGTGAATGAGTGAAGTGAAGTGGATGAGTGAAGTGACAGTGAATGAGTGAAGAAGTGAAGTGAATGAGTGAAGAAGTGAAGTGAATGAGTGAAGAAGTGACAGTGAATGAGTGAGGTGAAGTGAAGTGAATGACGTGAAGTGAAGTGAAGTGAAGTGAATGAGTGAAGTGAAGTGAAGTGTATGAGTGAAGAAATGAAGTGAATGAGTGAAATGATGAGTGAAGTGAAGTGAAGTGACATGAGTGAAGAAGTGAATGAGTGAGGTGACTTGAATGAGTGAAGTGGAGTGAAGTGAAGAAGTGAAGTGAATGAGTGAAGAAGTGAAGTGAATGTGTGATGAAGTGAAGTGACTGTGTGATGAAGTGAAGTGAAGTGAAGTGAAGTGGAAGTGAATGAGTGAAGAAGTGAAGTGATGAGTGAAGAAGTGAAGTGATGAGTGAAGAAGTGAAGTGAATGAGTGAGGTGAAGTGAATGAGTGAAGTGAAGTGAATGAGTGAAGTGAAGTGAATGAGTGAAGTGAAGTGAATGGGTGAAGTGAAGTGAATGAGTGAAGTGAAGTGAAGGGAAGTGAAGTGAAGTGAAGTGAATGAGGGAAGTGAAGTGAATGAGGGAAGTGAAGTGAATGAGTGAAGAGAAGTGAATGAGTGAAGAAGTGAAGTGACTGAGTGAAGAAGTGAAGTGAATGAGTGACGAAGTGAAGTGAATGAGTGAAGAAATGAAGTGAATGAGTGAAGTGAAGTGAATGAGAGGTGAAGTGAATGAGTGAAGTGAAGTGCAATGAGAGGTGAAGTGAATGAGTGAAGTGAAGTGAATGAGTGAGGGGAAGTGAATGAGTGAGGGGAAGTGAATGAGTGAGGGGAAGTGAATGAGTGAGGGGAAGTGAATGAGTGAGGGAAGTGAATGAGTGAAGTGAATGAGTGAAGTGAATGAGTGAAAGTGAAGTGAAGTGAAGTGAATGAGTGAAGTGAAGTGAATGAGTGAAGTGAAGTGAATGAGTGAGTGAAGTGAAGTTAATGAGTGAAGTGAAGTGAAGTGAATGAGTGAAGTGAAGTGAAGTGAAGTGAAGTGAAGTGAATGAGTGAAGAAGTGAAGTGAATGAGTGAAGAAGTGAAGTGAATGAGTGAAGAAGTGAAGTGAATGAGTGAGGGGCAAGTGAATGAGGGAAGTGAAGTGACATGAGTGAAGTGCAGTGAAGTGAAGTGAATGAGTGAAGAAGTGAAGTGAATGAGTGAAGAAGTGAAGTGAATAGAGTGAAGAAGTGAAGTGAATGAGTGAAGAAGGGACGTGAATGAGTGAAGAAGTGAAGTGACTGAGTGAAGTGAATGAGTGAAGTGAAGTGAATGAGTGAAGTGAAGTGGATGAGTGAAGTGAAGTGAATGAGTGAAGAAGTGCAGTGAATGAGTGACGAAGTGACGTGAATGAAGTGAAGTGAAGTGAACTGAGTGAAGTGAATGAGTGAAGTGGAGTGAAATGAGTGAAGGGAAGTGAATGAGGGAAGTGAAGTGAATGGGTGAAGAAGTGAAGTGAATGGGTGAAGTGAGGTGAATGAGTGAAGTGAATGAGTGAAGTGAACTGAGTGAAGTGAGGTGAAATGAGTGAAGTGAATGAGTGAAGTGAATGAGTGAAGTGAATGAGTGAAGTGAATGAGTGAAGAAGTGATGTGAATGAGTGAAGAAGTGAAGTGAATGAGTGAAGAAGTGGAGTGACGAAGTGAAGTGAATGAGTGAAGAAGTGGAGTGAAGAAGGGACGTGAATGAGTGAAGTGAAGTGACCTGCGTGAAGTGAAGTGAAGTGAATGAGTGAAGACAGTGAAGTGAAGGAGTGAAGAAATGAAGTGAAGTGAAGGAGTGAAGAAATGAAGTGAATGAGTGAGTGAAGTGGAGTGAAGTGAATGAGTGAAGAAGTGAAGTGAATGATTGAAGTGAAGTGAATGAGTGAAGTGAAGGGAATGAGTGAAGTGACAGGGCAATGAGTGAAGAAGTGAAGGGAATGAGGGAAGGAGTGAAGTGAATGAGGGAAGAAGTGTATGAGTGAAGACGAAGTGAAGTGATGAGTGAAGAGTGCAGTGAATGCGTGAAGAAGTGAAGTAGAATGAGTGCAGAAGTGAAGTGAATGCGAGAGAAGTGACAGTGAAGTGACGTGAAGTGAAGTGACTGAGTGACAGTGACGTGAAGTGAAGTGCAGTGAAGTGAAGTGAAGTGAAGTGAAGACTGAAGTGAATGAAAGTGAAAAGTGACAGTGAATGAGTGAAGTGCATGAAGTGAAGTGAAGCTATCCTCCTATCCTATCCATCTATACAGAAGTGCATGAGTGAAGAAGTGAAGTAAATGGTGAATGAAGTAGAAGAGAAGTGAAGTGAATGAGTGAAGTGAAGTGAAGCTGACAGTGTGAATGAAGTGAAGAACTCCAGTGAAGTGACTGCTGAGTGAATGACGAGAAGTGAAGTGAAGTGAAGTGAAGTGACATGAGAAGTGAAGCTGAAGTGCAGTGACAGTGAGAAGTGAAGTGACGAGTGAAGTAGCCTGCGTGAAAAGTGAGTGAATGAGAGGAGCAGTGCATGACGATGTGAAGAAGGGAGGTGAAGTGAAGTGAAGTGAATGAGTGCAGAAGTGAATTAGCTGAATGCAGTAGACTATCCAAGTTACACGTCCTAATCCTGAAGAAGTAGCATCTGACTGAGATGCAGTGAATCTTTCCTTCTATCCTATCCAATCTTTCCTACTATCCATCTATCCTCCAATCCTATCCATCTATCCTCCTATCCTATCCATCTATCCTCTATCCTATCCCATCTATCCTCCTATCCTATCCGATCCATGCAATCGAGTGCATTATCCCTCCCCATCCTATCCTATCCATCTATCCTCCCATCCATCCTATCCATCTCATCCAACTATCCTATCCATCTATCCTCCTATCCTATCCATTATCCCCCTATGAAGAACAGCTGAACGTGACTATGCTAGTGAACTATCGTGAAGCTCCATCCTATCACTCCTATCCTATCCATATATCCTCCTATCTATCCATCTATCCTATCCTATCCATCTATCCTATCGTGAATCGAAGTGAAGCTACATCTATTCCTATCCATTACTATCCATCTATCCTATCCTATCCATCTATCCTATTCCTATCAATCTAATGAGTGAAGAAGTGAAGCTCGAACTATCGATCATCTGAAGAATCTATCCATCTATCCTATCCTAACCTCTATCCTCTCCTATCAAGTCAGTCCTAATCCATCCTATCCATATCCTACCTATCCATTCTATTCCTATCCATCTATCCTATCGATATCCTATGCATATCCACTATCCTATCAGAACTCTATCACTATCATAACCATCTATCCTATCATATCCATCTATCCTATCCTATCCATCTGACCTATACTATCCATCTGTCCTATCCTATCCATCTGTCCTATCCTATCCATCTGTCCTATCCTATCCATCTATCCTATCCCTATCCTATCCTTTCCATCTATCTCCTATCCTATCCATCTATCCTCCTTCCTATCATCCTAGCCTCCTATCCTATCATCTAGCCTCCTATCCTATCCATCTATCCTTATCCTATCCATCTATCCTATCCTATCAATCTATCCTATCCTATCCTATCCATCTATCCTATCCATCTATCCGATCCATCTATCCTCCTATCCTATCCATCTATCCTCCTATCCTATCCATCTATCCTCCTATCCTATCCATCTATCTTATCCTATCCTATCCATCTATCCTTATCCTTTCTATCCATCTATCTTATCCTATCCATCTATCTTATCCTATCCTATCCATCTATCCTATCCTATCCAATCCATCTATCCTATCCTATCCTATCCATCTATCCGATCATCTATCCTCCTATCCTATCCCACTCTATCCTCCTATCCTATCCATCTATCCTCCTATCCTATCCATCTATCCTCCTATCCTATCCATCTATCTTATCCTATCCTATCCATCTATCTTATCCTTTCCTATCACATCTATCTTATCCTATCCATCTATCTTATCCTATCCTATCCATCTATCCTATCCTATCCAATCCATCTATCCTATCCTATCCATCTATCACTATCCTATCCTATACATCTATCCTCACCTCCTATCCATCTATCCCATCCATCTATCCTCCTATCCTATCCATCTATCTTTTCCTATCCATCTATCTTTTCCTATCTATCCATCTATCCTCCTATCTTATCCTATCCTATCCATCTTTCCTTTCCTATCCATCTGTCCTATCCTATCCATGTATCCTCCTATCCTATCCATCTATCCTATCCTATCCATCTGTCCTATCCTATCCATCTATCCTATCCATCTATCCTATCCTATCCATCTATCCTATCCTATCCATCTATCCTATCCTATCCATCTATCCTATCCTATCCATCTGTCCCTATCCTATCCATCTATCGTATCCTTTCCATCTATCGTATCCTATCCATCTATCCTATCCATCTATCGTATCCTATCCATCTATCGTATCCTATCCATCTATCCTATCCTATCCTATCCATCTATCCTATCCTATCCTATCCATCTATCTTATCCTATCCATCTATCCTATCCTATCCTATCCATCTATCCTATCCTATCCTATCCATCTATCCTATCCTATCCATCTATCCTATCCTATCCATCTATCCTCCTATCTTATCCTATCCTATCCATCTATCCTATCCTATCCTATCCATCTATCCTCCTATCCTATCCATCTATCCTATCCTATCCATCTATCCTCCTATCTTATCCTATCCTATCCATCTATCCTATCCTATCCATCTATCCTATGCTATCCTATCCTCCTATCCTATCCATCTATCCTCCTATCCTATCCATCTATCCTCCTATCCTATCCATCTATCCTCCTATCCTATCCATCTATCCTCCTATCCTATCCATCTATCTTATCCTATCCTATCCATCTATCCTATCCTATCCTATCCGATCCTATCCTATCCTATCCGATCCATCTATCCTATCCTATCCATCTATCCTATCCCTATCCTATACATCTATCCTCCCATCCTATCCATCTATCCCATCCATCTATCCTCCTATCCTATCCATCTATCTATCCAATCCATCTATCCTATGCTATCCTATCCTCCTATCCTATCCATCTATCCTCCTATCCTATCCATATATCATCCTATCCTATCCATATATCATCCTATCCTATCCTATCCTATCCTATCCAT